>NW_023462720.1:0-17483 GCF_013731165.1 Rhagoletis pomonella
ACCTCGCCCTATTCACTACAGATGTCGCCCTATGCACTAGACTTTTTTATAGGAACTTTGCAAAGCAAAGGTTTTATGGTGTCGGACACACAACATTGAAAGTTTCTGGATCCACAACATTGAAAGTTTCTGGAGCCACAACATTGCAAGTTGATAAAAGCGTTGTAATAATAAAAAAGGCAGGAAAAGGCACTAGGTATTGCAAAAAAGGCAAAATAAAATAGCAAAAAAGGCAGGAAAAGGCAAGAGGTGTTGCAAAAAAAAAGCAAAATAAGAACAACTAAGAAATAAGAACAATCAAAAAATATATTTATTTTAGAAATGCTTATATTACAAGTAAAAAGAGAAAAACTATGAACTAGTTTCATTATATGAAAAATTTGTACTTTGAATCCCTGACTATTTTATCCTCTCGAGTTTCTAACTCATAAAACTTTTATCTGTATACATAGTTGTAGTAACATTGAACCACAAGGTGCATTTTGAAGTTTTCTGGCAGCATTTTCATTCGATTTTCGTGAAGAAAAGCCTTGAATGTACTAAATGTGCGCTCGACGTAAGTTGATACAAGTGGAGCCCAATTTAAATATGGAACGTTTGAAACGTTCATATTACCAGGAATAAGGGCGCTTTCCTCCAATTTACAATTATATCCACACCCCTTATTATCTCCAAGCCTCTGTTAGCTGAGAAAACGGCTTTGAATTTCGCCAACACCAATTTGGCAAGAGGTCATTGCGCTTCTATAAGCCGCATGGGCATGTGTATATTTTCTAATCTTAAAAAAAATTGTAAATGCTATTATCACTTTTTTAAAGGTAGAAAAGGCAAAAAAAAGCAAATATCTTAAAACAGGCAAAAAAGGGCAACATCAAATGTGTATACATAGTATATGGAATCAGGGAAAGCTAAATCGTGGACATTCTTAATGGAATATACTCTATCTCTTTAGCAGAAAAAAAGGCAATTTCCATAAAATCGGTTCCCTGGTTATAACTTTAGAACTACTTGTTGTCTAAACCTGAAACTTTCCCAAAAATATCCGTATATATTTGTCTTTAATGCTGCATTAAAACAAAACAAAAATTTTACCCTTCATAACACAACTTTTGCATTTGTAAAAATCACCTCCTTAATTTTTATAAAAATGTTAAAATATCCGCCATTTCGTTTTAAATAAGTATTAAGAAGTGCAGTTAGACTATCTTATTCAGAATAGAATCTAGTTTATTGTGTACAAATTTCAAATCAATCGAATCATAAACGTCTGCGATAAAGTTTAAATGCAAATTTTGCAAAAATTGGCCGCTGTGAAAAATCAAGTTTTGTGGCTTTTCGGCATGAAGGTGTGAAAGTAAAAAATCGCCCTGAGAGAGGCAAATTTTATTTCGCGGATTGCGCGACTATCTATGTATAGATCTTGACTTGTATGTGACCAACCGAAATTGAACGGCGTGCGTAAAAAGCCAACTCAAATTCCAAGATTGGAGTTGTGTGACATTTCGATTTGACGTTTCTGCTCATTTGATATTTTGGCGCGACTATGAATTCAAATTTCGCTCAACAAACTTCTGTAAATTTGGCAGAAGTGCAACTCTAAGAAATCACGCACGCGAATTGATTTCGGTTAATCAAATACGAAAAACTTGCGTGCGTGCGTAGAAAAACTTACGCCGGTAATATTAGGTTGAGCTGTTAAGCAGAGTTCTTTTGGCTGCCTGCTCTATGGTTATATGGTTATTCAAGGACTACTTCCAGCGCCGTCGTCGCAGTTTACCCTAAAAAAATTGTTATTTCACCCAAAAAATAGTAGATTTTTTTTTATTTTTTGTTTTAACAATATAAAAAATACAAAGGAATTACACACAGCAACATCAGTCCTGACGGTACAGCAGGTGCTAGACAGAGCCCAAAAAAATGTCAGGCCCATTGAGCTCCCTCGGAACATAATAGGGACACCACTGCATGGCAGTTCAAAACGGCTACTGAAAGTCGCAAAAGCAAAGCGGGTTCAAGGTCAGCCGAGGAAAAGGCCTTGCTGGGTAGCAATAGGGAGATGTCTGCTCGCGGCTGCAAAGACCGCTAGTAATGCCATCGCTTCCTAAGCCCAACCCAAGTTCGAGGCATCTGAGATGCCTCCAAATGAATCTTCATTATGCCAAAGTAGCGTCAAATGTTCTATGCAGGAGGTTCCCTAACGAAGGTCTAAGTATAGCCTTCAAAGACTGCAAAGACCGCTAGTAATGCCATCGTTTCCTAAGCCCAACCCAAGCTCCAGGCATCTGAGATGCCTCCAAATGAATCTTCATTATGCCAAAGTAGCGTCAAATGTTCTATGCAGGAGGTTCCCTAACGAAGGTCTAAGTATAGCCTTCATCCAGGAACCCTGGATATTAGGTGGTGAGGTCAAAGGTCTAAACATCAGTGATGGTAAGATCATATATGCACCCAGCCCTCGCCCAAGGTCGGCGATGCTATTAAGCAAAAAACTAACGTTTCTTCCTCTATTACAGTTCATGATGCCAGTTCTGGTTGCGGTTTGCTCCAAACTCCCACTCCAAGGGGTGTACAAGAGGCAGTACTTGCATCAGCGTACTTTCCGAGTGAGGAGGAGATGGCCCCGACAGCAGAAGTAAATGCCTGCGGTGAGCACTGACAGCAGAGTGGTAAGGGTTTACCTCTGGTGTGACGCCAATTCGCATAACACTGTTTGGGGAAGCACAGATACCAACAAAAGGGGTGAGTACCTCCTCGTGTTTATTAGTAGTTATAATATAAATATTATAAATCGTGGCAGTAAACCGACTTTTAGAAGCGCTTTAAGGGGGTGGTCTTGGATCTAACTCCAAACAGTCAAAACATGTCATTATCTGTCACAAACTGGCGTGTCTCGGGGCAGGTATCCATGTCGGACCATATGCATATATAATTCGACATGGGTCTCTTTCCTGAACACGAACGAACTAACTTTCCGGGCTGTACAGCAGGCTACTGTCGACCAGAATTGGATGCTCCAACATCCACCTCTGGAAGAGAACAAAGCCTTGCTACGAAGCTCACCACTGTAGAACAGGTGCAATGGGATTTATCAACATTTAACCCATACAAATCACCAGTACCGGATGGAATCTATCCATGTCTTCTTCAGCGCGGAATTAAACCCATAACCCCGGGCCTCTCTAAATTCTATAGAGCTTCGCTCTTGTTGAGAATGAACCCCTCCCAGCAGATGGTCTGAGGTCGTGTTTCTACCCGAAACATGTAAGCCGTAGCAATTACCGTCGTTCTACCGCCCAATTAGACTCAGTTCCTTTCTCCTAAAAAGCATGGAGAAAATACTGGATTAGTACATCAGAGAAGTCAACCTAAGGAACGGCCTCTGAATAAGAACCAGTTTGCCTATCAACCAGGCAAATCCACTGAAACTGCCATTCATAGCCTCACTTTGATATTTCAGGGGCTTTTAATAACACATCACATAAGGCAATAAAAGATGCCTTGTTAAGAAAGGGTGTAAGCCCAATCATAAATCAGTGGGTGTTATCAATGTTAGGAACACGAATTAGGAGGCACGATAGAATCGATAACAGCCACAAGGGGATGCCCTCAGGGGGGTATACTCTCTCCCCTTTTGTGGACTATGGTTATAGACGAACTTATTTTCACAATGAACAGCCAAGGCTTTAATACGCAAGGCTACGCAGATGTTCTGGAAATCTGTATAACAGGGATTCATGACGAAACTATCATCAACCGCGTGCAACAAGCCCTACACATCACACAAAAATGGTGTGAAGACACTAAACTAAGTAAATTACACAGAATGGTTTACCTTGGCATAACAGGACTTATAGACCTGCCCGGCTGATGCACTCAGCGCCCTGGTTCGAATACCTCTCTTTCCTATTTTAATAGAAAAGGCGTCTACCACAGCGGCACTAAGAATCCTAAACACCTCCGGCCTGAAAATCGGAAATATGACGGGTCACATGAAGGTCCTAATGAAATTCGCTAATGACCCCATACTGCAAATGCGCGATGCAATAGTTAGAAAACTAGAAATCTGTAGGAAATTTGAGGTAAACATTGCAGATCGAGCTCTCTGGAGTACAGGGAACCCATACACCAAACCTAATGGGGAGGTTTGGAACACAGATGGATCTAAGCTTGAAAATGGTAAAACTGGGGCTGACATTTTTGGGCCCATAAATAACTGGGTAGACAAAATGTTCAACAGGCGTTGGATGGAATGTCCAGGGAAAAGACAAGCCAAACGATTTATCTGTCATTGAAAAGTAGTTGCAAAGAAACTAATCAATTTAGGCAGAGAGAACCCCAAAACTGTCACTGGGTACTACACGGGACACTACTCCTTTCGCTAACACCTCAGTAAAATCAATGACTCAGAAACAAACGTCTGTCGGAACTTGCACCAGCTACGAAGTTTTCTGGGGATATGCACTTACAATCACCGATTTGGTCAGAATTTCACCAGCGTTGCCAATAGCATCCATGAGCTCACTAGGAGAAATGGAGCCTTCAAGTGGAACAACGAACAGGAGGGGGCTTTCGAAGTACTGAAGGAATGGCTATGTACTGCACCTATGCTAGGGTATCCGGTTCCAGGTGGAACATTTATTTTGGATGTTTGTGGCTATGCGATAGAAGGCGTATGGTTATGACCATGATAAAAACATTACAAGGTAAAATCATTTAGAGGCAGTCTGAAGTTTGCCAGCAATATAATTTTAAAATTCGAGCTCAAGCTCACACACATTCTCATTTTTAATCTCAAACAACAACAATTGTGAACAATTTCATTTTCTTATTTTCAATAGGTTTGTTCGTCGAAAATCCAGCAAGAATTATCCAACACTCAAAATATCAGAGAGTAAGAAAAAATTCTCTCAAATTCTCTCTCATATTGAGAAACTTGCAAATTTCTGCACGAACGCAAATTTGCAGGAATTTGCAAGTTTCGCTGCCAGCTGGCGTCCACGGTTGCATTTCAAACATAAAAAATTTTTATAGAATTTTTAAAATTCTTTCGGATGGCCAAAAACAGGATATACATGTATATTTCTTGTTGTTCTGACTTTCTTTAACATACATTTCAATATCTTCATCGTACTAGCTGTCGGGTTTCTTAACTCGACTCTGGTTGCAATTGCATTCCGATTGCGAATACCATTTTTTTCAGCCGAATTAAGTTCAAATCATTGGAATTAACTAAATTAATTATATCAACAATTATTTACTTCCTTTTTTCATAAAAAAATCGCTCGTGTTTATAAATTTTTAAATTTAACGAACTAATTTATTCAAATTATTGTAGACAAAAATGCAACCATGCGCCACCACCACATGTTTTTCGTGTTTGCAAATTCTTGCTGGCAAAATTTTTTCCAGCAAGAATTTGCAACTTCTCCCGTCACTTTGCTCTCACATTTTTGAGTGTTGGATAATTTTTTGGTCTGCACGAACGCGATTTGGGCAAAAATCGTGATAATTCGTACAAATTCGTACAAATTTTTTGCTCGACGAACAAACCTAATTTGATATGATTTTAAAACGCTTGCAAACGTCAGAAAAAAATCATGGCCGACGAATTGAGAGAATGATTTCACCTTCTAATGTTTTTATAATGGTTATGACTTTGCTATTGAATACTGAAAGGGTAGTGTTGATGCCATGTTCCGTCGACCATGTAGTTTGGAATGTAAACACTGGTCAAAAGCTAAGGTCAAAGAAGACATAATAGACGTTTGGATAATGATAATAAAACTAGAAGAAGAGTGGGAGTAAGGTCATCTAAGCAAATGTCAGCAGGAGGATCCGGACTTGGAACTTTTGATATATGACCTGGAGATGGTCCGACGGCCAACTAGGGAGCAAAGGGCAGCGTAAAGACCAATCATTAAGGCATGCTGAGCACAATAGAACACCTTAAGCTGATACCAGATAAAAGTTTGTGGCTTTGCGTGACATTTATAACTTTGCCAGCAAAACGCCATACGCAAAAGGTATGCCACAATGAACGCCAAGAAAATAATTTTGTACTGCTTTTTTACTCGTGAAAATTGCTGTCGATTTTACATATTTAGCCGTAAAAATATCAGCAATCTAATTAAATTTTATGTTTCTGACAGAGAATTCGTTATAAACTTTCCTGGAAATGAGTAAATAAACACAACTATAGTGGATCATAAATATTCGGTTTTAAAAATGCAGCCCTGCGCTACCAAATACGTCACCCGAACATCACAGCTCGCTTCGTAAGTTCGTGGTCAAGAAATTGTGTTGATGTGCAAGAACGCATGGACAATTTGTAATAAAATGTGAAAAATCCTGAAAATTTATTTTTATTTTGTGAAGAATCAGTTTTTACTAAATCGTATTAAATGCCGTTACCTCTGGGCAACAAATTGTGGCGATATTCCGAGCCACTATATCAGCAGCGGCACAAAAAACGAAAACAATTCACTGCAGCAGCAGAGGTTGTAGCAGAAGTTATAGCAACGTAGGGTTGCGTAGGGGCATGGCAAGCGCAAGTGCATTGAAAAATTCTCGAAAAAGAGGTGAACTGCAATTACTCTTGACGAGAAATCCCCAGAGAGGTTTTTCAATTACATGTGTTTAGGTAATATTTTACGCCAGCGAATGCGAATAACTATAGTATTTATGTGGCACATTTCGGCAAAGTGGAGGTGGCAAACAGTGTATTATCTATTGTCGTGTTAACACTCACGTCCGTGCTCCCACTATTGGCGCTTTGAAAACTACGCAGTGAAAATCGCAGTCGAAGAGGTAGGGGGCCAAGGTGTTTAGAAACGATCTGGCGGTAAATTCATCGATTTTTGTTATTGCCTCTGTGTAAGTTTGCGGACAGTTTAGAAAACTTGAGGAACACCTAAGGAAAGGAAGACAAACCTAAACTAAGAAGTATATGTATTTAATAAAAAAATGGAAAATTCAAAGGCAACGGCACATAAATTAGACTTGCATACAGGGTGTAATGATAGTGGCGAAAAAACAGCCGTAACACTAGAACAAAACAAAGAAACAGTAGCACAGGTGAAGTCGCATGAACCTGTCAACGGTCAGCTTAATGCAACATCAAATGTTGAAATGAATGCACTTGACGGAAGTGGAGGACAAGGTGCAGGGAAAGAACACAAAATTCCACATTCCATTGCGTTAAGCCTAGAAACCCCACAAGAGGATGTTTCACAAAAAAGTCACAGATATTGACATAAAATGCCGAAATGATAAAGGTAAGTTGTAATAGCTGAAGTATGTATGTACATACATGTATATGTATGTATATTAATGTATTTGAAATTGTTGACTTCTGTAGATAAAAATCATGAAAAGAAAAAGAAGGAAAAGGATCGGGTAAGAGATAATGGGAAAGATAGAGAACGAAGCCGGGATCATCGTGATGGCGATAGAGATCGCGGGAGTAACAAAAATAAAATTCGTGAAAAAGAACGAGATCGAGAACGCCATCGGGATAAGGAATCAACAAAACAACGTTCTAACAAAGAGCTTAGTTCTCATTCCCGACCTTCGACGTCTTCCACCAGCAGCGATAAAACCAGAGAAGCCACTCATAAACAAGAAAAGTCAAAGCCTAGCACCAAGTCCAGCTCGTCTTCTAAAAGTGACAAAGACAAGGAGAAGGTACACTTGTTTTTTGTTTAAACTTAAAAATTCAGTATTTATTAAATGTTCTTTTTTATGTATTGATTCTAAATTACAGGTAGTTTCTGCATCATCTTCTGCAAGTTCCTTAACAGGACATAGACGTCGTAGTTCTGATAGCAGCAGGGGTAGTCACAGTAGTTCAACAAAATCACACAGTCGTACACGCTCTATAATAATGAAAGATATCGTAGTTGGGCCACAGAAAGTAGATATAGATAAATCAATATTACAAACAGTAAACACAATCAAAGTGGAAATGAAGGAACCAGAAAATAAAATACTTGAAAAACTATCAGATGTTTTGAAAATTAAAAGCGAAAATGAGAACCAGTTTAATACATCTGAAGTGCACCAATACAAAATAAATGAAGCTAATAAAAACGAAGCTACGTTAGAGAAAGATTTCTCATTACGAATTTCTGCCACCGCTGTAGAAGGTGACGAAAAATTAAATAACCGTATAAGCATGGTTGATTTTACTAAACTTATTTCTGATGACACTGCAGCAGCACTAAAACAGGATGTAGTTGATATAGAAAAGCTCAAAACAGAATGCAATGGTAACATTGTGATTGAGAATATGGCAGGAGGAAAAATTAGCTGCACACCAGCCGCGTCAAGAACTCGCGATGACGTTACGGGCCAATTGATTTTCAGCAACGAACCCAATGCGAATTCCACACAGAAAGAGGTAAAGAGCGAAACACTTAATGAGAATCGCGTGATCTCACATACTACGTTAAAAACCACATCGGGGAATAAATCGTCTAGTAGCAACATGCATTCGACGTCTGCCCCTGTATACAGTTCATCATCCAGTAATAATTACCATAGAAAAAACTCAACTTCTTCATCATCTTCAAACACGAAGCATTCAACATCGTCAACGTCGACATCTACTTCATCATCTCGCAGTCGTGATTGTTCTAAATGCTACAAAAGATCTAAGATACGTCGTGCAAGTGTTGGAACACAATTTCACCAAAATAAACCATTCGTTTTTAGTACTCCACGACGGCGTCTGCAACGTCCACCAGAAGGTTTGGAACACCTCAAATATGGAAGATTATTTGAAATAGAAGTACATCCAAATGGGGGCGCTTCTGTTGTACATCTCTATCAAGACGAATTAGAGCAACTATCTCCGGAAGAGATGGAAGAATTGGTGGAGGAGTTTTTCAATGTTTGCTTAGCGGAAGATGATCAGGGATATGCATTGCATGTCATGGGTATTGTTCATGATGCTGCACGTTATCTGCCCGATTTATTGGAACATATGGCTGAGAATTATTCAACGTTAACAGTAAAAGCAGGCGTTCTAGGACGAAACTCCGACATTGAGACATGCACAATGGCACAGTACAACGAACAGGTTGGTAACCAAGCCTTAACAACTATAAAAATATTATTTATAACCTTTGAACTAATTAAATGCAATAATTTTAAGGTTGTGCGAAATTACTCCCAAGGCACATTTCGTTATGGACCATTGCATCAAATAAGTTTGGTTGGTAAGGTGCATGAAGAGGTGGGTGGATATTTTCCAGACCTGTTGGGGCGCATTGAGTCCAATCCTTTTTTGAAGAAGGTATTGTTTCTTTTAATAAAGCCATTTTTGAAGTGATTATACATTTTTATATCTAGACTATGCCTTGGGGTTCATATTCGATTTTACAAACCGATCCTCGCCTCTCCAATGATGGGCCAATATTATGGGTACGCGCAGGCGAGCAGCTAGTGCCTACAGCGGAGCTTAATAGTAAAACACCAATGAAACGACAACGGTAGGGCCCATTACTTTGCCTCGTTTAGAAATATTAAATTTTTTTTCAATCACAATTTAAGTACACGTATAAATGAGCTGCGCAACCTGCAGTACCTACCAAGGTTGTCTGAGGCACGAGAGACCATGATTGAAGATCGCACAAAGGCACACGCTGATCATGTTGGACACGGTCACGAGCGAAATACCACGGCTGCTGTGGGTATGTAAACTAATATGTAATTGCTCCCTCACTGCGTACTCATAAATTGCAGTGATAAAGAAATAATGTTATTTAAAAATTTCTGTAGAGCATTTTGTATTTAATATTTAATATTTACATTTTAAATCTAAAATCTAATTATAAGAATGTTAAATCTTTGTTGCAATTTAAGTCTAACAGACTGTAAAAAATAAATAAATAAATAAATAAATATTTTATTTTCTAGGTATTCTTAAAGCTGTTCACTGTGGCCAACCATATACTCACAATCGTATTACTAAAGATGTAGTGGCCTTTGCTGCTCAGGACTTTAATTGCCTTGTAGGCGTCTTGCAACTTGATTTACATGAGCCACCGATATCACAGTGCGTGCAATGGATTGAGGATGCGAAATTGAATCAGTTACGACGGGAGGGTATTCGTTATTCTCGCATTCAGCTTTGCGATAATGACATTTATTTTTTGCCGAGAAACATTATACATCAATTTCGGACAGTTACAGCTGTTACCAGTATTGGTAAGTGATAACGGCCGACCATATTTTCGACATGGAATAAAACTTTGAATGTTAATTTCTCATATTAAATTTAACCCTACTTGTAGCTTGGCACTTACGCTTGCGTCAGTATTATCCAGGGCAAGAGGTTATCAATGAGAAAAATAACCCGGTGCTGGCTGAGCCACCGCACTATAAAGAGAAACAGACCCTGTTGCCACATCCTGTTTCACATGATGAGCATCATGGCAAGCGCACTCCATGTAAACGCTCCTATGATGGGAAAGCCAAAAAGTCAGAGTTGAAGACGAAACTCATCGACACTGATGGAAAAGAACGGCGTTCAAGTGAAAGTGGCACTGAGGATTCCAATTCAAAAGACGGTTCTGAAATGGGGCCATCATCAGCTAGTAAACGAAAAGCAATCATGGACGATAGTAGAATTGATATGCGCAAAACGGTGCTGGAGCACAAATTGCAGAAGTCAATGGTGGCTGGCGATGAACAAGGTGTTCTCACTACTCCAGCAGCTGAAAGCGGTAGCACGGGGAACAGCTTCAGCGCAATTATTTCTGCTTCTACATCACCATTGGCAAGTTTTGGCCCAAGTCCCCATGAGAAGCCCTTGAACAAGAACAAAGAATCCAAGGATAACACATCACAGGAAGAGGCTATAACACCTGAACGACGAAGCAACAGCAGCACAAACAGTAGCTGTAGTACTTTACCGCATAAGTTGAACACGAATGGCGATATACCAAATGATAACAAGCCCAAGAACTTCTCATTAAACTCGGATACAAAATCTCAAACACAAGTTTGTGCTCCGATTGCACAAAATGTTATAAAATCAAACTCAGAACTACTTAATACGGAGACGCTATACTCACCAACAATTGCAGCGGCAGCATCAGTTGCGTCCACAACCACATCCCAAAAGATACCCAAACTGCCGGAGCCGACAGTGCCTGCAAAACCCTTGCCACTTGTGCCTCAAACGCCCTTTACACATCGTGAGGCCTACGTAAACAGCCTGAATCAAAAAGAACCCGAGATCAAAATTCAAGTACAAATTATATCCGATGAGCCTTCTACTCCCTCCGCTACCATCTCTGATGCTACACGCCCGACCTACACCAAGTCGATGTTACCAAACGTACAGTTACCGCTCATATCCCACGCAGCCTCACTGCCATCAACTATGGCTCCCCTAGCAACGGATTCGGTATTGACTTCTGAATCAGAGGCCCAAAATTGCACACTCAGCTCCCAAACAGATACTTTGAATATTATTTCCGTTGGAACTGACCCCGCGACGCTCTGTCAGTCACAATTGGTGGTTGACCACGAAGAAGAGGTGACGGTTTCCGAGGAGCTAATTGAAGTGGCTGCACCTGTGGTTATGGCATTTCCTCGGTTGCCGCCTGAGATAGCACTACCATTGCCGCCACCGCTACCAATGTCAACAGTACCACTAGAAAATCAAACGGCGATGCTCGCGGCGCCAGTCGTATGTGAAGGCAACTATCAGCAAGCGAGAACAGTTGTAATTGTTTCGCAATCTGCGCTACAACCAATTTCAACCCAACAACCGACGGCGACGCTCAAAACGAAATCCAATAACAGCAGCGTTGCAGTTCGATTGACAACTGGTGCGGCGGAGCAACCAGTGGAACGAAAAACACATAAAATCGTAAAAGCGGGCTCCATAAGCAAGACGTCGACATCAGCACCAGCTGATCTACTTAGCTCCATCATGGCTAGCATGGATAATAGTAATGTGGCAACCACATCGACTTCAACGACAAACAGCTATTCATCATCATTACACTAAAGCGATGTGCTGGGGCAGTCGACAAAAGTCGGAACGCGTTTGCGATGATGGAAGCAAATTGGTTTTTGCCGGCCGAAAAGCTATAGTACTGGGTAAACAACAGCTGAGGAAATCAAAACTTTGATATAAGCGAAGGAATTATTCGTTAAGAAAAAATTAGAGCGAAGAAATACTGTAAGTGTTGGTCAGAACGTTAACGTATGACCTTTGAAGCTTAAGCTGTTCAGTCTTTCGGTGTTAGTGTATGAAAAGAAAATCCACATAAGAAAAAAGAAAAATTATTGTTACAGATTGCAACATATTTGTAAATACTTTATATATTGTATAACTTTTTATATATTTATATATTTATATATATATATATATATAAATATATATATCTATGAGTAGCTTAGCCTGAGTTGTAAGAGACTAGTTTTCCTTAATTTATTTACGATGATTATGTACGTCAACATGTTTTTCTGCTTAACCAATCTTAACTTAAACATATACATATACCTATAAATATTTATATATATATGAGCATACAACCACTGTTGAAAAATTTGGTATTTCCATGGAAATTTGCGTCGAAATCTTTTTTAGTAGGATTAGTCGTCATAAAATCTTAAATTGCAATAAAGTAAAGCCTACCATAAAAAATTAATTAACTAAAAAACACGCGCTTCGCGTTACATTGAAAAACTCGCAGTTAGTGGGTAAGGAGATCTGCAAGTCTAGCAGGATTGGCTAACGTTTTCAAAAACGATTTGCTTGAGATCAGAGGCCGAAAATATCCCTCAACACTTTGAAATTGTCCCAAAATAACCTTCCCTATTTAAGAGAAAAAATAACCCACAAAACAGAACAAGTGGTTTATTTTTTGTAATGTGTGCTCCTCTCAGTGGGAAAGGGTTATTTGCATATCTTTTTCCGTTGCTGTTGGACACGGACACTTATCGCTGGAAGAGGAAAAATAAGTTGTTGTTGTTGTTGTTTTAGCGGCTACAACAACCCCGCCCAGATCGGCTGATATCTCAGTCGTTGTCGTCGAGTTCCGCTAACGGCAGCCCCAAGAAGCGTGCAGCCTCTATGGGGTCAGTCCATAGGGACGACGCCGTTAGGGTTGTGGGGTTTTCCGGGCATGCGAATAGATGTTTCGAGTCGTGTGGGGTCTTTCCGCATGCCGGACATTCGTTCGGCACATCCGCATTTAACCTAGACAGGTAGGAATTTAGCCTGCTGCAGTAGCCAGAGCGAAGTTGGGCTATTGTCGTTCTGGTCTCCCGAGGCAGATGGAGTTCCGTCATGTCGATGTCCGGTGTTTGTGTGCCTAGAACGGTTTCACAGGTCTTGAGTCTACATAACTCGAGACTGCGTCCCTGTGAATGCCGTTCAGGGCCTGTCTATGAGCTGACGGGTCCAGAGGTTGCTTAATGAACCTCTGGACTTCGTCCGTCAGTTCATATAGATGCCTCCTGACGTGCCTCGGCGAGGGCTCCTCTGCAAGCAGCTGTCTATTTGGGTGGCCACGTCTGTGGCTCCCAACAAGAAACTGCTTGCAGAGCATCGTGTTGTGCTCAATTAGGAGAGCATTTTTGCCTCATCGTGGAGGTGGTGTTCTGGTGTCATCAGGAGGCATCCTGTCGCTGTCCTGAGTGCTGTATTTTGTACCGTCTGTAGCTTCGTCCACTGCGTCCTACTAGTCCCCGGCGACCACACTGATGCTGCGTAGTTTACAACCGGCCGGCCTATAGCTTTGTATATTGCCAGCAACGTTTCTTTGTCTTTGCCCCAAGTACTGCCGGCAAGCGACTTGAGGACCTTGTTGCGGCTCTGTACTTTATTGACAATAGCGGTTTTGTGCGCCGAGAAAGAGAGCAGGCTGTCGAATGTTACTCCCGAGTATTTTAGGATTATTCACCGTCGGAATTGGTGTGTCATCGACGTGAATTCCTAGCGGTAGCCTGACCTCCTTCGTCCAGGTTGTGAACAGGGTCGCAGAGGATTTCGTAGGGGAGAGGGCTAGACACTTTGCAGTGAAGAAGCGAGAAAGGTCAGAGAGATATCCGTTTACTTTCGAACACAAGTCATCAATTCCATTCCCAGTCGCCATGATCGAGCAATTGTCGGCGTAAGAGACAATCGAGACTCCCTCTGGTGGTTGAGGGAGCTTTGAAATGTAAAAGTTAAACAGTAGCGGGGAAAGGACACCACCTTGAGGAACCCCCTGTTTTATTTTTCGCTGTTTACTCGTTTTGTCTCTAAACATTACCGACGAATGTCGACCACTCAGATAATTTGCCGACCACCGTTTGAGCCTCTGTGGGAGAGAGGAGGCCTCTATATCTTCTAGTAGCGTGGAATGGCAGACGGTGTCAAACGCCTTTGACAAGTCCAACGCTACTAGAATCGTTCTCTCACAAGGACGGTTTCGGTTAAGGCCGCGAGTTATCTGAGTGTTTATGGCGTTAAGTGCTGTTGTTGTACTGTGCACTTTACGGAAACCATGCTGATGCTTCGCTGGGGTCAAGTGGTCTGTGAAGTACGGGAGTAGCAAGGCCTCGAGTGTCTTCGCTACCGGGGAAAGGAGTGTTATCGGACGATAAGAATCTCCTTTGTTGGCAGGTTTCCCCGGTTTGAGCAGTGGGACCACTCTCCCCACCTTCCAGATGTCTGGGATGATGAGAGTGGCCATTGACAAGTTGAGGACCTCCGTTAGGTACGCTACCCCCGCAGGACCCAAATTTTTCAGCATCAGCATGCATATTCCGTCGGGACCCATGGCTCTGGAGGCTTTCGCCTTCCCGATGGCCACCTGAACTTCACCGCAAGTGAAAGCAAGGGGGGCACAAGTTGTTGGCAGTTTGTGCAGCCTTCTGGTCACTCGACGCTTGGCTTTGTCCACCGGAGGATGCAGTATGAACTGCCGGCTAAAATAGCTCGCGCATCGCTCCGGGTCCGACGAAGCATGGTCGCCGAAGGAAATTTCGACTCTGTCGTCGTGATTCGTCGGATTGGACAGTGACCTCACGGTTGATCAAAGCTTACTCACACCAGAGGCGAAGTTACAGGTCTTCAGATGTTCCTCCCACTTCTTCCGCTTATGTACGTATACTAGTTGCCGAATCTCCGCGTTGAGATCCCTAATACGGGGATCTCCGTGATCGGCCTGATGAAGGCTGTCGCGCTCATCGGCTAGAACAGCCGCTTCGGCAGGGAAGTTTGGACGTGGGTCCGTTATACATCCTGCCGGTATGAAGCGAGCTGCAGCAGCAGTGACAGCCCTGCGGAACTTACGTTCACCGAGATGGACGTCGGTTGGTGTGGGAAGCGCAGTGAAGGTGTTTTCAGTAAACTCCGCGTAACCTTTCCAATCAGCTTTAGAGAAGTTGATATAGGTCCGGTGTTTAGCGGAGGCAAAGTCGGTTGGTTTATCTATCGAGATGACTATGGGTAGATGGTCTGATGCTAAAGTCAGCATAGGTCGCATGTTATGCTGTTTATCAGACCAGCGCTGACTATGGTGATGTCTGGCGAGCTGCTCCAGTTACCCATAATTCTGGTGGATGCGTCGTCGTTCATTGTGCAGAATGTCGAATCGTCTATCTGCTCAGCCAATTCTGTTCCCCTACGATCGTTTGCAGGCTTGAATGCCAAAGATCGTGATGCGCATTAAAATCACCTATATCAGGGTGATATCCTGCCGGGCAGCAGGTGACAGGGGGTATGTATATGTTAAATATTTCGAGCTCGACATCGCCTGACCGGATAGCAATGCCCTGACATTCTAGGGTGGTATCCCTGCGGTCGATGTCTGCTGCGATAGGACGATACTGCACGGTGTGGTGCGTGATGAACGCTAAGCCACCACCATTATCTCGCTCGCGATCTCGACGGTGCACGTTGTACCCGGCACAATACAAAAATGTTGAATTGCTGTGCAACTTCGTCTCTTGGACCGCAGCTATCAATATACCATGCCGACACATAAAGACGGTTATCTCCTCAATCTTGCTCTGTAGCCCGTTACAGTTAAATTGAAGGAGCTTCATGTGGTTCGGGAGACGTGTTGTGATGTGGGGTGTAAGGGATGTGTGTGTTCTTACTGCCGTTGGCTGTGTGCGCTGCTGTGATGGTTGCCGCCCTGTGGTGGTGGCGGGAGGCGTCGCAGTTGGGGTCTGCGACCGAGCAGCGCAACACGGGCCTTCGTAGTTCCTCGTCCAGTCTCGCATGGTACGCAGACCTGAGCATGCCCTAAAGTGGCACCAGCCAAGGCAGGTGTTGCACTTGACTGATGTCACATTACGGAATATCCTGGTCTGACATACCGTGCAGATTGTAGGAGAAACCAGGAGTTGTTGGCAGCGGCGTCTGGGTGGTGGTGCGGCTGTGTGTGTTCTATGGTCTGTCGTGGCTGTGGTATGGTCTGTGGTGTTATTATGTTGTTATGCTGTGGTGACTGTGTGAGGCTGCTCTGGTGGACTGAGGTTTGCCGTGGAGCCTGCTCTGTTTGAGCAGCAGGGGGCCACATACGACGTGGTCCACTGCCGCTGTGTCCGTAGTCCTGAGCAGACTCTGAGGTGACACCACCCCTCGCAAGCATTGCACTTGACAGAGGTGGAGTTATGGTATAGTCGTCTCTGGCATACACAGCAGGTGTAGGTTTCTGGCCCTGGGTTTGACTCGATGCCAGCCCTGAGTAGGAGAAAACGTAGCGAATGTAGCCCTATGGACGAACAACTTCTGAGATATTTCGCCGACCTAAACGGGGTAAACATTCACACGACAGCCGGTTCTATGTACCGGAATGACTCGGGTTTTACCCGACCAAGGGCTGTTGTTTCGGCGATCTAACCCCGTTTAGGTCGTAGGAAAAGTAAGTGTTAGAGCGCGGTTACCCACGAACGTGTACGCAGGGTACCGTAGAAGTGCGTAGAAACATATCAAATTTGCTGTTGATAGAGATAGAGAGAGATATAACAACGTCATGGTCATGCGGTGGCAGGGATGCGTGCTTTTAAATCCTTATTGATTTAAAATCCGCTATCAATTAAGAAATATATTTGATTTGTGATTTGGTTTGTTGACCAAATAAAAAATAAAATTTATTTGTGATTCGATTTGTCAACCAAATAAGATATACAAATTTTTTATTTGATTTGTAAATAATACTTTTGTGATGCAACGCAAATAAGATATTCAATTATCTTCCAACTTCCAGTTCAACGAAAATCTTCGTGATTTTTGGGACTGATTCGGGTTTTCGAGACTTCTTGAGGATTTTCGGAATCCTCGGGACTACTTCGGGATTTTCGGACTGTTTCGGTATTTTTGGAGTATTTCGGGATTTTCGAGACTACTTTGGGATCCGCGGAACCAATTTTGAATTTTCGAGACTTCGTCGGGATTTTCGGAATCTTCGGGACTACTTCGGGATCCTCGGGACCAATCCGGGATTTTCGAGACTTCTTCGGGATTA
>NW_023462721.1:0-4395 GCF_013731165.1 Rhagoletis pomonella
ATAGTACCTATGTAGATGCATTTATATGTATGCACATATGCAAATAAACAAATGCTGCGCGCGGTTAAAATTTTTTCGTTATTTTTTTGTATAAAAATATGGTTAATGCTTTAATCAAAACCACATAAGTCAAACTTTATACAAAACTTAGAAAAATTCAACAAATTTTCGTCTAAATTTTGAACTTTTTAATCTGAGTTTTTAGAATGATAGATCGGTAGAAAAGCAAGTGCAAGTCTTAAGCGGCTAAAAAATCGCGTAGATTTTTAATGATTTTTTATTGCGGACGGCTTGTACTTTTTACCATATACATAAAAGCGAATTTCTTGTAGAATAAAATGCGCAAGACCGTTTGCAAACAAAATAAAAAAATAAACACTATATTTTATAAATTACACCTGTTATATGCATAAAACCGCAAAACCGTCGGAAAAAAATTCATTAAAAATTAACGCGATTTTTATCCGCTTAAAACTTTCCCTTGTTTCACTAGAATTACATATATAACCATCTATCTACGTACCCAAAAGTAGAAAATTTAGATGACAATTTGTTGAATTTTGCTACGTTCTGTATAAACTTTTAAAGTTTGACTTATGTGGTTTCGATTAAAGCATGAACCATATTTTTATAAAAATATAACAAAAAAATGTTTACTTGAAAAACATTATAAATATTATACAAAAAAGAACCATGCAATCACTTTTGATTGCCCGTGTATGTACGTGTGTGTGTGTCTAACAAATTATGGCTTGTTATCAAAATACCGATATTAACTAACAAACTTAATATTATATAGTACAAATGTGTTTGTAAAATTAATTTCATTAAAATTATTTCTGCAATCAAATTTTCTATTCATGCAAAAAGCCAAACGCATAAATTTGTACGTACATATATACACATGCCTTTGTAAATATGTAGGTATGTAATGTATGTATGTAACATATATATGTACATACAAATGTGCGATTGGTCGGCTTTCGTCTTCCCCTCGCCGCTCCCATCAACACACAAATTATTCAATTTCTGCGAATCGGCACCAGATTGGCACGTGCGCGAAACCATTAACCCCATGTTTGCGAAATATTTAGATTTTCGCATAAGTTTGCATTTAATAAAGCAATACTCGTACATTTTGTATGAAGAATAATATTAATTAATTTAAAATTCTGCATGTAACCATGTTCTCGACGATACATGTAACTTTCATAAAGATTAAACATAAAAATTGTGCTTCATTAACAGTTGCAACCAGCTGAAACCAAAAAAACTATGTCCGCTAAATGGGTTAAAGACCAACTGGAATTGACATTTTTTACACGCATACATGCATACATTCATATACACATGTACAGTGGAGTAGCACTAGGTTGAACATTGCATTGCTTGTACTTTGATGTGTTTGAATCTTTTATGGTACTGAAGATTTGCTTAGGGATGAAAAATATTAAAAATCGTTCGTGCATATATGTAAATATATTTTTATAAACGCTTGGAAGTATAGAAATTTTTAATATTAAAAAATAAATAAAATAATTTTTTTGTATATATATAAATTTTGTTCAAGGCACATTGACCCACCTGTACAAAAATTGTGGCGCGGCATGGACAAAAATTTTACAATTTCGGACCGAAAAATATGAAAACGAGCTAAGTTGCCACGTTACATCTGTGAACTTCCGATAAAACCACATATGTTTGATTTTATTAAAAAAAAAATTTATGTATTTTGCTGCAGAAAACATACACTTTTATTTAATGTTTATTAAAATGACACTTTAAAATACTAGTTAATGATTGAAATATTGGTATGGAACAGAGAAATAGAGTGTTTTGTCAAAAATTACCAAAAATTGCCAAGATTCGAGATAACTTATTTTACTGGATATAGAGAAATAATTGCCAATTTTCACTTGGCTGGCCGAGATTTCTTCATTTTAAGATTTTAGAATTTTTGTGTCGGATTGACAAAGTTGCGCTTGTTGGTGATGAATTTGCGGGGAGATGTGCTGCGGTTGTTTTTATGAATGAATTTACTTGGCCTTGAGAAATATGCGCATGCGTTTATGAATGAAATAGTTATTGTTGTATTAGAGTATACGTGTAATTATGTGCACATATATATATATGTATGCTGCCGTGATTTGTACATATGTACATTTATATGCATGTTCGTAGTTTTTTTGGCAGTAATATGCACATACATATATATGCATGCAAAAACGTTATCAATTAATGGAGCATGTACATACGTACGCGTAGAAAATGCATTTTCATTTGACTCCAAAACGAAATTCAATATGATATTGTTTGCAAATTATGTTTATTTATTTTTAATGATTTTAATTTAAAATATAATTCAATCTGTAACAAGAACCACAATAATAAAAGTTTAAAAGCTTGCACAAATTGCAAAAAAACGAATCAAACTTCAAGAAATGGTCATCCAAATTTTTAATTAGAATATTTAAAAAATTTTCGGGTATGCAGTATTGTATTCCATTCAATTATAGTATAAGAAAGTGCAAGTTTCAAGTTGTTAAAAATTACCATTGATTTTATAGATTTTTTTTTGTGGGGGTGTTGCTGTTTTTTTTTCATACAAAAAAAATTGTGATCATGTGTTATATGGAAGAAAATGCGAACACCCTCCACAAAAAAAATTCTAAAAATTCAACTGTAATTTTTAATGACTAGAAACTTGCACTTTAGTGTACTTCATTGCTACAAAGCTGCATACCCGAAAATTTCCTAAATTTCAAAATAAAAAAATTGAAATCTTGATAACAATTTTTTTTTGAAGTTTGATTAATTTTTATGCAATTTGTGCAAGCTTTTAAACTTTTATTATTGTGGTTTCTGTTATAGATTGAATTCTATTTTAAAGAAAATTATTAAAAATAATTATGTAGTTGATCGCATCTGTGTGTACTACAAGCATCCATATGCACATGCCTAATAGGAAGAAAGTTAGTTGCAGCTTTTTTCACAGATACCTATTCCACTGAAAATGATGTGAAAAAGCTGTAACTAACTTTAGTGTCAACTTTATTTTGACCATGAATGAGCCCCATTATTTACATGTAATACGAGTATTACAGTGAAAAATCATCATTCAACACATTGGTCCGTATGCATAAAAACTAAGCAATTGCTTTTACTTAAAATTTCATAACTTTCACTTAAATTTATTTGATCAAATCGAGTAAAAGGTCTGAGATTTTAAGAAAAGGTGTTTGCTTAGGTTATATGCATATGGCATATTTTCTCGAAATAAATGTTCATAAAACTCAAACATAACTTTTCGAGAAAAACCACTTTGCAATTGATGCTTTTGTACGTTTTTGTCAATGTATCCATCTTTGAAGTGAATTTACTAGCAAGAAAACTTCGGTTTGTTGCATTGAAAGCAGCGTAGCAATCGTTAAAAAATAACAACTGATTTTTTCTTCGCTTTTAAATGCCGACAACAAATTACCAAAGAGTACGCATTTGTAGGCTTTTTTTGTCAATGTGTCCATCTTTAAAGTGAATTTGGGAAAAAACTAAAGCACCTAGCAAACTGCGGTTTGTTGCATTGCAAATAGCGTAGCAACTACAATAAGAATCGTTAAAAAAAAAACGATTTTTTCGCCGACGGCAAATCACCAATGAGTTTGCATATTTTCATAGCTTTCACATATTTATTAGATAACAAATCTACGTTTTGGAGTTAAAGCATTCCCTGGCACATGTTTTAGTAAATTAATTTTCATTAATTTAACCAAGAATTTTAATCTTTTTGTTTATTAAATCAATGCAGCGAAAAAGAAAATCCAAACCAAAGCACTTAACATTGATACAAATTAACAAAATTGTATCTCCGCTCAGCTCTGTTAACTTGCCGCTCAGATCTGTTAATTTTCCGCTCTCAATTTTCGATTCGAGTGGTGAGCTTCCAGAGCGATTTTGGTAGTGTTTGACAATTCACACGGCTATTCGTAATTGCTGCTTCTCTGTTTTAAACGTTCTCTGGTTCTCTGCTGTTCGTACATATGGATGAAAGACAATGCTGGCAAAACATCATGAACCAATTAGAACAGATCTGACCCATGGTGAAATGAACTGAAGGTGGCGCATTCCCAAAACCGCTACTTAGGTTTTGCCGACTTTGACATTTATGGCAATACGTAAACAAACTTTTTGTTTAGAAACAAGTGTAAACGTATTTTGTACTTTCAAGTGAAAAATCGAAGTAATTCTGGCGTTCTGAAGTAAAAAACGTTTTATTTGTAGTAAAAACTTTATAAAAATGTCGTGTCGTGTGTTGAATTGCAGCAGCCGTAGGGGTAAAGCCCCCAAATGAAGTTTTTTTTGTTTCCCCGCGACGACGCCTTGGCCAGAAAGTGGGTA
>NW_023462721.1:4405-6036 GCF_013731165.1 Rhagoletis pomonella
CAAACACAAAAATTCTAAATAGTTAATTAATAAGACCTATTCTTTTGGGCACATTTCAACAGTGGTTGTGTATTTTTTGTTAACGTAGTGCTTAATTTGCTATATTCAAAGATGGCTTGAGAAATTGGTGAATCGAGAAGAAAACACGTTTTCTCGCTGCAAATTCACAACTGTCAACTCATTGTTCTTCGCTATATTCTTTGTTTACCCGTTGCCACAAATGTCATTCTGTGGGAATGCGCAATCTTGTATTCTATCGTTCTTGCTTCTTTAGATGGGTGCCACTTCGTCAGTTTTACAGATGGTAAAAAAGATATAAGTCGCTATTCAAAATATGTTTAAAATATTTGAAATTTACTATTGAACAAGGTTTTTGTTAAAAACTAAGTAGTTTATATTTAGCTAAAATCTATTATAGCACGAAAAATTGTAGTTGAGAGGGTAAGTTTATGAAAGGGCATTGATGAGTGGCAACAGTGTACTAAGCAACACTGAGGGCTCCAGTAATCGACGAAATTCAGCGTATACAGACTGCGTTTAAGTATACGTTCTGCGTTCTCGACTAATTTCAGCTTAAGACAGATCGTGTCAGCTGACTCGGGTTTACGTACCGGTAGGTTTACGTTCTTGACTAATTTCAGCTTAAACGGACGGAGACAACATATGTTTCACATTTATGCGTGTTTTTTTTGCATGCATATGAACAAAAAATTGGAAAACATTTATTCTTGCCCGATAATAACAAAATGTATGCATACTCATGTAGAAATGCATAGATTTAAATTAAACTTATGCCATCTGTACATAATAAACATTGGTTTTGTAATAAAGCCGCCGTATACACACTTTATCCATCAAATCTCCCAACACACCATTTTTTTGCACACTTTAAATATGTAAATTTCCAGATGAAAACAAAACATAAGTACACTCATATATAAATGCATAGATTTATTATTAAACTAATGCATTTTTATATAAAAGTACACTGGTTTGGATGTATTGTGGAAAGATTTTCCGTCATCTCTTGTCAAATTTGGTTTGGAGACAAACCGGCTTCGGCGTTGTGCCATCTTCAGTGTCATTTTTCGTTCTCGGAAACACAAACAACCAAAAAGAAGTACACTGGTTTTGTTTAAAATAATGATCACTTTTATTCACGGACACCAACAATCGAGACTTGTTGACGAACACTTTGCACTTACAAACACTTTTTATTATTAATATGGACTCTTTCACAAACAAGCACCTCAGTATTTTACACATTCACTGAATATTTTATATTTTGCACCTCCATTTATATATTTTCTAAATTAAAATACATTTTTTCAATCACTTGTGCAAAATAATCACCGACATTCACATTTGCCGCTTTTCTTCTGTTTTGTTTGCTTTTTCCGCATTCGAGGCGAAAATCAAAAATCTGAACGGACAGAGTTAAAAGGGAGACGAACTCCTCATCTCAACCAAGGCGAATTAATATAAGGTTTGTTTTTGCTTTGGCGGCATAAACTGTCAAAATCTGTAAGAGTGTGTGTAGAAATTCAAACAAAATTTTTCAATTTGATATCAGAAGCCGTGCGGCGAAACACATACACAAAATCAGCTGAGCTAGTAACACCACCTTATAT
>NW_023462721.1:6136-17469 GCF_013731165.1 Rhagoletis pomonella
TTAAACACGCTAAAAGGCAAGCGCATAAAAATGTTTGTAAATACATATACATAGTACCTATGTATGTAGATGCATTTATATGTATGCACATATGCAAATAAACAAATGCTGCGCGCGGTTAAAATTTTTTCGTTATTTTTTTGTATAAAAATATGGTTAATGCTTTAATCAAAACCACATAAGTCAAACTTTATACAAAACTTAGAAAAATTCAACAAATTTTCGTCTAAATTTTGAACTCTTTAATCTGAGTTTTTAGAATGATAGATCGGTAGAAAAGCAAGTGCAAGTCTTAAGCGGCTAAAAAATCGCGTAGATTTTTAATGATTTTTTATTGCGGACGGCTTGTACTTTTTACCATATACATAAAAGCGAATTTCTTGTAGAATAAAATGCGCAAGACCGTTTGCAAACAAAATAAAAAAATAAACACTATATTTTATAAATTACACCTGTTATATGCATAAAACCGCAAAACCGTCGGAAAAAAATTCATTAAAAATTAACGTGATTTTTATCCGCTTAAAACTTTCACTTGTTTCACTAGAATTACATATATAACCATCTATCTACGTACCCAAAAGTAGAAAATTTAGATGACAATTTGTTGAATTTTTCTACGTTCTGTATAAACGTTTAAAGTTTGACTTATGTGGTTTCGATTAAAGCATGAACCATATTTTTATAAAAATATAACAAAAAAATGTTTACTTGAAAAACATTGTAAATATTATACAAAAAAGAACCATGCAATCACTTTTGATTGCCCGTGTATGTACGTGTGTGTGTCTAACAAATTATGGCTTGTTATCAAAATACCGATATTAACTAACAAACTTAATATTATATAGCACAAATGTGTTTGTAAAATTAATTTCATTAAAATTATTTCTGCAATCAAATTTTCTATTCATGCAAAAAGCCAAACGCATAAATTTGTACGTACATATATACACATGCCTTTGTAAATATGTAGGTATGTAATGTATGTATGTAACATATATATGTACATACAAATGTGCGATTGGTCGGCTTTCGTCTTCCCCTCGCCGCTCCCATCAACACACAAATTATTCAATTTCTGCGAATCGGCACCAGATTGGCACGTGCGCGAAACCATTAACCCCATGTTTGCGAAATATTTAGATTTTCGCATAAGTTTGCATTTAATAAAGCAATACTCGTACATTTTGTATGAAGAATAATATTAATTAATTTAAAATTCTGCATGTAACCATGTTCTCGACGATACATGTAACTTTCATAAAGATTAAACATAAAAATTGTGCTTCATTAACAGTTGCAACCAGCTGAAACCAAAAAAACTATGTCCGCTAAATGGGTTAAAGACCAACTGGAATTGACATTTTTTACACGCATACATGCATACATTCATATACACATGTACAGTGGAGTAGCACTAGGTTGAACATTGCATTGCTTGTACTTTGATGTGTTTGAATCTTTTATGGTACTGAAGATTTGCTTAGGGATGAAAAATATTAAAAATCGTTCGTGCATATATGTAAATATATTTTTATAAACGCTTGGAAGTATAGAAATTTTTAATATTAAAAAATAAATAAAATAATTTTTTTGTATATATATAAATTTTGTTCAAGGCACATTGACCCACCTGTACAAAAATTGTGGCGCGGCATGGACAAAAATTTTACAATTTCGGACCGAAAAATATGAAAACGAGCTAAGTTGCCACGTTACATCTGTGAACTTCCGATAAAACCACATATGTTTGATTTTATTAAAAAAAAAATTAATGTATTTTGCTGCAGAAAACATACACTTTTATTTAATGTTTATTAAAATGACACTTTAAAATACTAGTTAATGATTGAAATATTGGTATGGAACAGAGAAATAGAGTGTTTTGTCAAAAATTACCAAAAATTGCCAAGATTCGAGATAACTTATTTTACTGGATATAGAGAAATAATTGCCAATTTTCACTTGGCTGGCCGAGATTTCTTCATTTTAAGATTTTAGAATTTTTGTGTCGGATTGACAAAGTTGCGCTTGTTGGTGATGAATTTGCGGGGAGATGTGCTGCGGTTGTTTTTATGAATGAATTTACTTGGCCTTGAGAAATATGCGCATGCGTTTATGAATGAAATAGTTATTGTTGTATTAGAGTATACGTGTAATTATGTGCACATATATATATATGTATGCTGCCGTGATTTGTACATATGTACATTTATATGCATGTTCGTAGTTTTTTTGGCAGTAATATGCACATACATATATATGCATGCAAAAACGTTATCAATTAATGGAGCATGTACATACGTATGCGTAGAAAATGCATTTTCATTTGACTCCAAAACGAAATTCAATATTATATTGTTTGCAAATTATGTTTATTTATTTTTAATGATTTTAATTTAAAATATAATTCAATCTGTAACAAGAACCACAATAATAAAAGTTTAAAAGCTTGCACAAATTGCAAAAAAACGAATCAAACTTCAAGAAATGGTCATCCAAATTTTTAATTAGAATATTTAAAAAATTTTCGGGTATGCAGTATTGTATTCCATTCAATTATAGTATAAGAAAGTGCAAGTTTCAAGTTGTTAAAAATTACCATTGATTTTATAGATTTTTTTTTGTGGGGGTGTTGCTGTTTTTTTTTTTCATACAAAAAAAATTGTGATCATGTGTTATATGGAAGAAAATGCGAACACCCTCCACAAAAAAAATTCTAAAAATTCAACTGTAATTTTTAATGACTAGAAACTTGCACTTTAGTGTACTTCATTGCTACAAAGCTGCATACCCGAAAATTTCCTAAATTTCAAAATAAAAAAATTGAAATCTTGATAACAATTTTTTTTTGAAGTTTGATTAATTTTTATGCAATTTGTGCAAGCTTTTAAACTTTTATTATTGTGGTTTCTGTTATAGATTGAATTCTATTTTAAAGAAAATTATTAAAAATAATTATGTAGTTGATCGCATCTGTGTGTACTACAAGCATCCATATGCGCATGCCTAATAGGAAGAAAGTTAGTTGCAGCTTTTTTCACAGATACCTATTCCACTGAAAATGATGTGAAAAAGCTGTAACTAACTTTAGTGTCAACTTTATTTTGACCATGAATGAGCCCCACTATTTACATGTAATACGAGTATTACAGTGAAAAATCATCATTCAACACATTGGTCCGTATGCATAAAAACTAAGCAATTGCTTTTACTTAAAATTTCATAACTTTCACTTAAATTTATTTGATCAAATCGAGTAAAAGGTCTGAGATTTTAAGAAAAGGTGTTTGCTTAGGTTATATGCATATGGCATATTTTCTCGAAATAAATGTTCATAAAACTCAAACATAACTTTTCGAGAAAAACCACTTTGCAATTGATGCTTTTGTACGTTTTTGTCAATGTATCCATCTTTGAAGTGAATTTACTAGCAAGAAAACTTCGGTTTGTTGCATTGAAAGCAGCGTAGCAATCGTTAAAAAATAACAACTGATTTTTTCTTCGCTTTTAAATGCCGACAACAAATTACCAAAGAGTACGCATTTGTAGGCTTTTTTTGTCAATGTGTCCATCTTTAAAGTGAATTTGGGAAAAAACTAAAGCACCTAGCAAACTGCGGTTTGTTGCATTGCAAATAGCGTAGCAACTACAATAAGAATCGTTAAAAAAAAAACGATTTTTTCGACCCAAATACCGACGGCAAATCACCAATGAGTTTGCATATTTTCATAGCTTTCACATATTTATTAGATAACAAATCTACGTTTTGGAGTTAAAGCATTCCCTGGCATATGTTTTAGTAAATTAATTTTCATTAATTTAACCAAGAATTTTAATCTTTTTGTTTATTAAATCAATGCAGCGAAAAAGAAAATCCAAACCAAAGCACTTAACATTGATACAAATTAACAAAATTGTATCTCCGCTCAGCTCTGTTAACTTGCCGCTCAGATCTGTTAATTTTCCGCTCTCAATTTTCGATTCGAGTGGTGAGCTTCCAGAGCGATTTTGGTAGTGTTTGACAATTCACACGGCTATTCGTAATTGCTGCTTCTCTGTTTTTAACGTTCTCTGCTGCTTCTCTGTTTTAAACGTTCTCTGCTGCTTCTCTGTTTTAAAGGCCCGTCCACATAGAACTTTGGCGTTGCGTTGGCGTTGGCGTCGCTTCAACAGCTGACTATGAATACATGAATTCAAATGCAGCCGTCCACATAGCCGAAATTCGACAACGCTCACGCCAACACAAAGCAAAAAGATGGCCAACTCTCAACTTTTCGCGTACGTTGCTCGTCAGCTGTTGCAAATAAATACAATTATGTGAAATATTTTTCCTTTTCAATCAAGTGCGAGCAAGAAATATCTTTTTTAGTGCAATTATTGATATGAAATATTAATTAATCTCTCGTTAGTATGTTAATTTAGTGGCCCAAGCATTCGCTGCCAAACGTTCATTGTAGCAAGCATACTTTTAACGTGCGTTCTGTCAAACCAACTTCAACGCCAAAGCCAACGCGAAAGTTCTATGTGGACCGGCCTTAAACGTTCTCTGGTCGCGAGAGACGAAGTTGTGTTGCATGTTGATGGCATTTCTCATTCGCAGCTGTTTAAGTTGTACGCTTACATTAGTTGCGTTCCAGAGGCGTCACGATATGCAGGTTTTTACAGGAAGTCGTTCCAGGTGAGCACCTCCCATAAGGTTTATTTATGAAGAAAACAGCTGTTCCTGCAAATCGTGAATTTCGTGTAGCATCTGGAACGCAACTATTGCTGTTAGTCATAACAAACAGTGTCACGTGCATAGGTCGCTTGTTGCTTATGGGAAACCAAGCCACTTGTGCACCAGTCTAGTCGTGATTGGAGCAGACCTTATCATTCCTGTGGGAGCGTATGCTCTTTCTATAACTAAAAATGTCTGAGGATTATTTTTATTTAATTTTTTTTGAAGATCTATTGCGTTATGCTACACAATTGTTTGGACATTTGCGGTCACAACGTCTCTTTGCATTCCAAGCAACTTACTGCTTTAAGCAACTCGGACTTGAAGAAAAAAATTAACTTCCTTATTCTAGAACCCGAATTTTCGGAATTCGTAATTCGTAGCTATGCTACGAAAACCGAAAAATCCACATGCTGCAACCCTTGCGGAAACATGTGCAGCATTGCCAGCTATCAGTTGTTTTCGAAGATAGCTGAATGAAGGGAAACAAAGTGGAAAGGAATTAAAAAAACACTCATCATGTGCTTGTTTATTGTAAAATTTGTTAATTTTACATATTTTGAGGAAAATGATGGATTCTGATGCATTTGCAGTTATAGCAGCAGAGTAACAGGGTGCTATGGCAACGGATTCACAAAGGTATGCGGAGTTGTCGGGCATAGTAACCATGGGCACATCTATGTCAACTTCTGGTTGAATTGTTGAACCACAAGCCTGTACTCCTCCTATGCCTGAAGAACTGGTTCCCAATCGAGTTAGTGCAACAACAGCTTCTTTCAAGCCATTGAGAACATGCATTTTGTTAGGTCCACCACCTGTTGCGCTTGCTTCTGCCTTCGGCCGCGCTTAGGGATTATAACTCTTTCTAAGTAGAATTCTCCTTTCTGTGTTGCCGGAGAAGAGGCACTTCCGCATGTCAATGGTATACAATATTTCTTGTGCATATCACAGTATTTTCGCGCAGAACCCACATCGAAATTTGCAAAAAAGTGCATAGTGCAAATCGAATTTATTAATAATTTCAAACATTTATTTTAAATAAAAGTTTAATCCTTTGATTACACGTGAACGTTCAAGTTTTTGGATTCCGGTTATGCGTTTGGACACAACAACCGAAAATCGTTGTACAAATAACTAAACCGGACCCAAGTTTCTCGATAAGGGCCAAGAATGATTCTTGCTTGCTCATTTATATAAAGTAGTGGATAAAAATATACGTATATGCGAAAGGCAAGTTTATCTGTTTAAATAAACACCACTAATATTTCCTGCAAACACACATAGATTTACATCTTTTATCTCACCTCCGACACAGAATTGTTTTCGTAAAAAATTACACAAAAAAAGCTTACTCATTCGTTTTTAGGCATGCCACTGTTACGAATTTCGAAAGTTCGAAGATACGATTCGGATTGCAACATACCATTTCTACGATTCGTAGCAAAATCCGAATACTAAAGTGTTGCAGAATAGGGGTGTATATATAAGTATAAACCAACTGAATCTACTGTCACACTAAACTTTGTAACGCACACTTCTCTGACTTACAAAAAAAAAGGATTTGTTTAATGACGATGCTTCTAGCCTGGACTACATCTATCCGACTATGCCATCGGTGGGATATTGTCGGTGTCTGACCACCAACTCGCCCGTTCCTATGCCGATGCCATTGAATGTTAGTGGGCTCCACCTAAACAAGTCACTGGTATGGAAGGAGGTCACATATAGCCAGACCCGTTTGGTTGGATGAACGGATTGTATGTAGTATACTAACTAATAATTTCCTTTTTTTTGTTGTTGGGTTGAAATATATTTATAAATAAACGAGCTGTATGTTTATTTCATCTGGTTTCTATTATTTCTGTCCAGGTTTTTTTATCAGAACATCTAGTTTTCTGGCTCATTCGCGGGCGGCAATTTCAAACCGAGGCGCTGATGTCATCCCTATGTTTTAGATTAGCGCCATATTTATTATTGTCACGTACACGTACCTTCATATCTGCCTTTTTTTCTGTCATCAATGCGGTTACCCATGCTAGCTCAGCATATGTTATTGGCGCGGTTCTCCCCCTTGGCCGCATTGAGGCGAGGCGGATGTTCCAATCGTCATCTGCATATATCGTCCCACAGAAAGCCCACCCGTCCTTGGACCGCTGGTTCCGGTCGTTCATTTCCGGCGGTTCCCATTTTTGGTATTACTCCAATCACTTCTTTTAATTTCCAACCTTCGTCATCTTCCCCTCCCTCCTATATCAATTTAGCTAGCCATTTAGGGCTCCTTTTATCAGTTTCAGATTACAACACAATATTTATTACATAACATTTCAAAAGAAAACTACAATGTTTATAATACATATATGCAAATACTTACATACTACACGAATATCGACTGGTATTTCCTATCGCACAAAAAAAAAAACAAAACATGAAAGCGCAACTATGGCGCTGCAACATCCACCGGAAACCCTAACAGCCTACCTAAAAGAGCTCTCTTAAGCAGATATATATATATATGTGGTTTTCCGGGAGCCGGATCTTCTCAGCTCAAAAATTTCTTTAAAATTGGTATTGTTGGTTTGGTGTTTTCCTGGTTTGACGGGACACCGAAAAAATTACATACGAATTAAAAGTAATTAATTTCGAAACAGAAAGCGTGGTAAAAAGAATATTAATATCTTAAAGCTATTGCCTTGACTCCACCCCTGGATTTCCACGAGCTCGTTTCCCTGCTGCAGTTTATGGTCAAAAGCTTAACACAATGTTAATTAACAGAGTGGTTGTAGTACATGCAGACCGACTCAACGGGTGACACCAATAAAATTCTCTGGCGCTATTGGCGATATGGGGCATTCCCTCTCATAACACATTCGTAAAAGGTATAAAATTTCGTATAACTTAAAAATCTACCACTCACCAGCGAGTTGTGCCGCACCCCTCTGCATCCACGTACGGTCGTTCAAATTTAAACTCCTGGCACACTAGGGCAAATCACCAAAAACAAAAAAAATAAATGCCTAATATTACTTTCAAATTGGAACCATTTAACTTGTTAAAACAAAAAGAGCTTTTTGGAAAACACAATCGTCCACATTGAACATTTGGAGTTAACTTTGACGGTTGTTTGATTACCAATAAAAATTTGAAAAAAAAAAATATTAAAAGTTTTTGTGTTTTAATTTGTTTTGTGCGAATGTGTCTTCACCGAATTTACTGCGAAACATGGACCAACGTCTCGCAAAATTAAATGACCTGCTTGCAAAACAAATTCAGGAATCCGAGAATAGAATTATCGAGCTTTTCTGCAAAAAGTTCGAAGAGAAATTCGACGGTATCAAACGTGACCTGAACGCTGTAAATGATAGTCACACGCCTAGAGGCGGCGTTCGGTCATGTTGGTGTTCTCGAAGACGAGCTCGCTGCTTTAAAAATACAAGTTTCCAGACAAGAAAGTATAATTTCCGCTTGCGATGTTCGTGTAACGGGGATACCTCATGAGGAAGGTAAAAACTTGCAAAGCATTTTCCATCACCTCTGTTTTTCGTTAGACACTCAACCACCTCCCATTAAAAGCATTTTTCGGACTAGAAAAACTGAAAACTCCACAACTGACCCTGCCATAATTATAAAGTTTAATACTGCCACAGAGAAGAACGGTTTGCTTAAAACCATATCAAATTTTAGACGTATAAACAAGAAACCGCTACAGCTTACACTCGTGGGTATTAACTCGGACGCCCACTTCTATGTTAATGAGTCTCTGAGTAAACATAACCACGAAATATTTAAATCTGCTTTCCATCTAAAAAAGCGAAAAAAAATTGCCGCCGTTTTTACAAAACGGGGGATGGTCCACATCAAACGGTTGGGCAGTGATAGGCCGCAAGTTATATATACCTTTGCAATCTAGAAAACACCAGTCCTGCCGCCGTAATGGAACATTCCTTTCGTGACGCCAAAGCCTAAGAACATAGCAGCATATCAACGCAACAAACTTCAACTTAAATGCGAACTTCGTATGCTGTTACTAACTAATTTGTATTTTATATTTTTAAATATTGCTTTCGTCTTTTGTCATGATCTTTCTTTTGCCTTTTACGTACACAAATCTTGTAAATGTTACGGATATCTTTCATTGCTTAACTTTTTAGAACCTAGATGCAGTGCCATAATTAACTTACACAACTTTTATAATGTCGCCCTTAGCCTTTAAGCGAACGAGTTCCAAAGACTGTTTATACAGCATGTTGCGTATTATTAGCAAGCGTGCCACAGGCTTTAAGATAGTACATTTGAATGCGCAAAGTTTGTTTAACTCGACGAATTTAGATATCTCATCGAAAATTCAGATATTCATGTTGTGTGTATATCTGAAACGTGGTTTTCCTCGCACCACAACAATAATATTTTGCATGTAAATGGTTATCAACTTTTTAGAGCTGATAGGCGTGATCATGGTGGAGCTGTAGCAATATATGTATGTAAAAAATGGTCTGTCTTGTAAATTAAATTGTGTGTCGTCTTGTGGTGCTTTGGTCGAATATGTGTTCGTTGACGTATGTTCAAACAATAAAAAAATTCTTGTTGGTTGTGTATATAGGCCTAACCGTAGTGTCTACTTTACGGACTTTACGGATTTCTTGGAACCGCTACTCGTGAACTATAATGACATTTTAATTGCAGGAGACTTTAATAGTAACTTGCTCATGGATACCAGTATAAGATTGAGTATGGAGTCGCTGGGGCTCTTCCCGACAAATACTTCCTTGCCAACGCATTTCACCTCTACTAACAGCACACTTTTAGATGTATTCTTTGTAAGTGATCTGCGGAAATCCCTCTATTACAATCAACTATCTGTACCAACATTTTCAAAACATGACCTAATATTCCTGATATTTGATTTCCAAATATCCGAATCGCCAACTTCTTTCTCATATCGCGACTTTAAAAACATTGACTATAATTCTCTTGTAGCTGCGGTCGATTCGGTTGACTGGGACTTATTCAGAACTTGCAATCCATCGATGAAAAGACGTTGTTCTTGCAAAATCAAATAAATATGCTTTTCGAAAACTTCGTTCCCGTTAAGCTGAAAGTATTAAAAAAACGAAAGCAGACCCTGGTTTAATTCTGCGATAAAAAACTTGATCGCCACTCGTAATCACGCTTACTCGCGATGGAAACGGTATAGATCTCCGGACCCCTAAGTCGTTTTAAAAGAGCCCGTGTTGCAGTTAACAAAGCCGTAAAGTCGGCTAAGTCAATGTTTTACAAAGAAAAATTCGAAACTGCAGTAAACTCCAGGCAAACCTGGAACACTATTAAGAAGATTGGAGTAGGCAAATCCGTTGAAAATGTTCCCTCCACTTTGGATGTCAATGAGCTAAATAAGTCCTTTGTAAGACAAACTGTATCTGGTGATAATATATGTTATGAGTACTACCGTGATCGTGTAAATGTTAATGCTAGTCCTTTTGTTTTTGTCGGTGTTGATGATTGCGATGTTGTCCAAGCCATACTCTCCATTAAGTCCAAAGCAGCTGGACTTGATGGAATTAGCTCAGCCTTTCTTAAGATTATTCTACCAAAGGTTCTGCCACATTTGACTTTCCTAATCAATTCTATTTTGACAACTTGCGTTTTTCCGAAATGCTGGAAAGTCGCTAAGGTTATACCTATTCGGAAGACAAATAATGAGTTCCGGCCTATATCTGTTTTGGGGCACCGAAATTGCGCATATGGAAACTGTGCATTTAGACATTATTTCGGTTTCAACCGAAACTGTGCATGTATGCTTTATTTCGGTTTTTACCATATGTATTATTTCGGTTTTAAACCGAAACTGTGCATGTATGCATTACTTCGTTTTTTTCATATGCATTATTTCGCTTTTAAAACGAAAGTATGCATATGCATAATTTCGGTATTTTCTCATATGCATTATTTCGGTTTTCAACCGAAACTGTGCATGTATGCATTGCTTCGGGTTTTTCATATGCATTATTTCGGTTTTCAACCGAAACTGAGCATGCATGCATTATTTCGGTTTTTGTTATATGCATTGTTTCGGTTTTCAACCGAAACTGTGCATGTATGCATACCTTCGTCTTTCACTTATGCATTATTTCGGTTTTCATTCGAAACTGTGCATGTATGCTTTATTTCGGTTTTTGCCATATGCATTATTTCGGTTTTGAACTGAAATTGTGCATGCATGCATTATTTCGGTTTTTGTTATATGCATTATTTCGGGTTTCTAACGAAAGTGTGCATATGGCTAATTTCGTTTTTTCTAATATGAATTATTTACTTCTACTTAGTAAGGGTTTTAATCCCTAAGCGCGGCTGAAAGCCGCCTACGCAGAGAAAAGTTCTGCGCAAAGATACGTCCGCCCTTCTTTTCCGGCAATACAGAAAGGAGAATTCTACTTAGTAAGGGTTATAATCCCTAAGCGCGGCCGAAGGCCGCCTACGCAGAAAGAAGTTCTGCGCAAAAATACTCCCGGCCCCCTTTTCCGGCAACACAGAAAGGAGAATTCTACTTAGTAAGGGTTATAATCCCGAAGCGCGGCCGAAGGCCGCCTACGCAGAAAGAAGTTCTGCGCAAAAG
>NW_023462722.1:0-4894 GCF_013731165.1 Rhagoletis pomonella
GGAAAGGAATGTCCAATTTAGCCATTTAGAATATGTTTTTTCAAAAGCGCTTCTTTTGCGGCCACTATAATTCCACTTATTTTTCATCTCACTATTAAAAAGTTTTATTTTTTTATTCAAAAGTGCTTTGTCGCATTTAGCGTGTATTAATTTGTCTTCAAAAAAATGCAGATAATGCAGACACTCTATCTGATGGACGAGTAGAAATCCAGATATCAGCTAAAATTGAGTTTTTTATAATTGAATTCATATTAATATTAGTTTTTTCACTATTTTACGCTTCACTACACAGCACAGAACACTACCGCGTGTGTCTACAGTAATAAACTTTACTATTTTTAAAGAATGTTTTGGCATTTAAGTAATGGAAAATACTGTGGTAACTGTAATCAGTGAAATTTTTTTTTTGCAAAAGTTTATTTTATAACCTTAAGAAAAAAAAACCATTTTCTTCGAAAAGCGCAATGAGTCTGCAGACTTTTTGTTTTTATTTCAAAGAAAAGTGCCTCTTATTTCAAATAAAAGAATAAAAGAAAAACAAACTTTTACATATTTTTTTTTATCCCTTTGTAAACTTAGGAATTTTTTAAATTTTCTGCAACAAATTTTAGGGTGTAGCAAATAGGCCATTCCAGCCAGGAAACAATATTTTTTAAAAAGCTCTATAGAGTGGTTTCCTTACAGATTTTCTAATTAGAAAAATTGTGTCTTAAGATAAAGTATGATAAATTGTATTTTTAGCAATTTTTTTTTTAAAGACTCCAGCTAAGGGCATTTTCATAAAAGAAAAAATATATAAAAAACACACAACTTTAAGAGGTTTTTGTGAGAACCTTATGAGATAAAAACAAAAACTAAGTCCAGATCCTTAATCTAGGATAAATTTCCTTTCCAACGATACCAAACACGTTGACATACGTGACAACAATTTTTTTGATTTTTGCCCGCTCATACAGCACTGTGCGCCGTCCACAAATGTGTATCTAGATAACCATTTTATCAATTTCTACCAAACTCGGTGTACTTAAGAACCTTGGCATGGAAAAGCAATTCGTTCAAAATTATTCAAATCGGACTAAAATCACACCCTCTTCCCGTATAACGTTAAATTTCGGATATACGAAAACCTCGATATTTCAATAACTGAGGACGCTAATTTATGCAAGTTTATACATACAACAATCTATTAACAATAAATAAGACCGTTATATCAGAATTGGTGAGATATGGTACTCTCGCCGGAACCAAATATTTCAGCATCAGTATGCAAATTTCACAGGGGCTGAGGGCTTTGGGGCTTTCGCCTTCCCGATGGATGCCTGAATTTTACTGCTGGTGCACTGTTTTTGCGCAGTTTGTGCAGCCTCTTGACCACTCTACGTTTGGCCTTCCAAGGAGACAGCAATGTAAAGTGAAAGGCTTCTTGACCCTCAAAAATGTCTTTTAGGAGGGTTTTAAATCCTGAATTCATGTCATGTCATCGCGTTTCGTTGGATTAGACAGGGGTCTCACGGTTGAAAGCCGGTTCTTCGCACCGGAATGACTCAGGTTTTCCCGACCCAGGGCTTTTGTTTCGGCGACCTAACCGCGTTTAGATCGGCATACCGAATCAATCTAAGCCTTTGTCTTTTCCTTGGGCTTATCCTTAGCCCGGTCCTTGTACTTATTGCGATGATTCTCTCTTTATTATTGAAGTCGGAAATAGACAAAGGTAAAATGGCTGCACTTCCGTTGCATCGAAAGTGCCAAACAATTTACATAGCATTTTTTTTATTCACAAAACCGTGCTAAAGAGTTTCTGCCTCTTTTATTATCTTTAAGTAGCGCCTGTTGTGAATTATAGAGATTTAGCTTGTCTAATCAAATATTCCACTTATAAGTTCAAAGTCCATAAAGTGGCACGCGATGACAACTAGAAAATGTTAAATTGAACATTCTCTTAGGGCAAGTTTCTCAATTTCTGGTTAACACATGGTCGACTCTATAACATATAACAGGGAGTCGATAACGATGTTTATCCAGTAGTAAGTGTTAAGACATTGAGAAACTGTCCCTTAGGGCCGATTGTTAATGTCTGTTTAACACAAATCGGAGGTAGAATAATAATAATAATAGATTGGCGCTTACACATATGTTAGTGTTTGGCCGAGCTTCTCCTCCGACTTGTGGCGTGCGCCTTGATGTTGTCACACAAAGCGGAGGGACCTACAGTTTTACGCCGACTCCGAACGGCGATTGTATTTTTATGAGAAGCTGTTTTTCATGGCAGAAATACACTCGGAGGTTTGCCATTGCCTGCCGAGGGACGACCGCTGTTAAGAAAAAACCTTTTTCTGTATTTTTTGGGATGTTGCTTTGACCAGGGCTTGAACCCAGGTGCTGATGTGTGAAAGCGCGCACTGCTTACCACTACACCACAGAGGCCATCGGAGGTAGAAGCTCCGGTTAAATACCAGGAAATCGTCGATAATGACGTTTAACTGGGAAGTAGTGGTAACCAGACATTGAACAACCGGCCCTTAGAGAAAACATTTTATACTGTCATCTTATAAACAACCCAGAAGATAATTCACGTAGGCCTTCTTAAGTGAAGCCATTCTAATTTTTATATATAAAAAAAGCAGCTTTCTGAAGGTCGTCCTACAAAAGCCCTTCCGGGAGCCCTACTATAGGCAGCGAAAGCAGAAGCCCTTCAATTTGTGCCACGCCATGCAAAAAAGAAAGGAGAAAAGAATGCAAAGTAGAAGGCCTTTTGTTTTTCAGGATGGGCTCTTAACTCTTTAATTTATCCACTGGGAACATACTTACACTAGGACGCAAAAATACATATATAAAAATTTTATGAAATTTAATATTTTTCCTTATTTATATAACACAATTTTATAGGAAATCGAAAAGTAAATAAGGATCAAACATATTTTTTTGATTTATATCATTACTGTTTTTTTTTTTTTATAGAAGTCTAACTTATATAACAAGTAATTTTTAAGAAAACTGACTTCAATTCTCATAAAAAAATGTAAGATTATCGTTAATTTCTTCATGATCCAATGATCGGATTTAAACCAAATAAGTATGGGACCACTTGTGAGGTAACACTTTTCCTTTAAAAAAAGAATTATAGAAATCGGTTAACGTGGTCCAAGTTATGCGGTAACATACATAAAAAAATATATTCCGACGAATTGATAACCTTCTCCTGTTTGTGAAGTCGGTTAAAAATAGCATGTTAATCAGCATTTTAAATTCACAAAAAAATTTCAAATTTTAAAAATTTGTTATCAAATATTTGAATTTTTTTATGAGAGTCTTTAGAAAAATTCTGTGAATGCAGTTTCATAGTCTATTCAATTTTCGTACAATAATGTGCAAGTTTCAAGTGGTTTAAATCTGCCTTATCCTGAGTTTCGCCTGAAAAAAAAATTATCCGAAGATTTGTCATCCGCCCATAGTAAAACCATGGAAACCAAAAGGTAAAAGTGAACCGGTTCGAGGAAAATGAGACTCATGATAAGGCTGCATATATCTGCATACCCAGAATTTTTCTAAAAGCTCAATTTGGAAAGCTAAACAAAATTTTTAAAACTTTTTGTGAATTCTTTACAAAGTTTGTAATGTCGATTTGTATGGTGTTTTTATTTAATGACTTATGCCCGGTTGCACTAATCAGTTTTAAATTTATCAGCCTGTTAAAATTTAAAATGACATTATTTTGTACGGAAAATAAACAAAAGGAAAATATCAAAAATGTGTCGACAATTTTATTTCTACTATTTTTTTCGCCACTGTATACATATGTTGTGTATCTAAAATCATTTTGTGCCCTAAATTACAAATTACTATTAGCGCATGGCAGGTTTTTTTATGATTATTTTACGATGTCTATTATTTTTAAACAACGGGTAACTGGTGTTTAGAATAACACCTCAGTATTGTACAGCAACAAGTGTATTACATATATGAATGTGCAAAACAGATGTGGGGGCAAATTAAGATAAAGTAGTATACCATAGAGTCGTTAAAGTTGATGAGAGTTTTACAAAAATTTCCAGCGTTTGAGAAATGAAAACAAACTATGTACATAACTCGATTTGTATAATATTTATACTTTTGAAATAACGATTTGAGGTAGAAAAGCTGTCCTATATCTAACTTATTTATAGTAAGTATATTCCGCATAAAATGCATGTTTTCCTGCAGTTAAAAACTCGTTCAAGAACAATATTAACAAAAGTTTTTCAATGGTAATTTTAGTAACGTAACGTCATGTAACGTCAATCCAGATACTTCAGCTGATTAAACAAAAAGCAGGAAAGATTTTTACATTTAAGAACTTGGAAATTTAATTGCTATGCAAATCTAGAAAAACCTTTTTAAAATTTGACTTTTTCAATTTTTTTTTTTAATTTTGTCATACAAGTACTACGTTACGCTAGATTGGAAATACCCATATGTAGAATGAGCCATATGAAAATACAGGGCTACACCCAGAAAAAGGTTTAGTTATAATAACCAAGATTTGGTTATAGTGATCAAGTGGCATAGTTGGATATGGCGAAATAAATATATAGTTCACGAAAGTCTGCAATTTACTTAAGACTTCTAGTTGGGACAAATGTATATTTGTTAATAATTACAAAACGACTACCTTGATTGGACAATATTGTTAGTTGAATAAAATCATTGTTGAGCAAATATAAACAATGCTTTGGTTAATACAAGTTTTCAATTAATTTTGTGAACTTGCTGTAGACGTGAATCAGCTAACCGTTTATTATTAGGAAAAAAGTTTCAGTTTGACACAAATAAAAATTTACTCGATGTTTGTTGTGTTTACTTTCTTCTTTTATTTGCATATATTAAGCATAAAAATACGTACATATTTACATAAGTT
>NW_023462722.1:4904-16214 GCF_013731165.1 Rhagoletis pomonella
AGTAAATAATACATATGTATATGTTGGTAAGAATTTCCTAAAAAACAACGATGAAACAAGAACAGTCGTGCGAAAACCCAGGTCAATATCTGCTGGAAGTATACTGCTTTGCTTTTTCCTTAGCTAAATAGACACTTTCAAATTATAATTCACATGAATTATATATCCACTGAAAAACCCCGGTTGGCATCAAACTTTATATTTTTAATTAAACTTTAAACTATGCGCGCACCGAAACAACTCGTGATGATAGCAAAACTGAAACTGAGACAAACAAGTATGGGCATGTCATAGCACAAATGGCGCAGCGATCGACATGCCATAGCATACTGAGCGCTCTGGGACCACATGCGTGTTTCACCCATATACGAACAGCGGTAGCGGAGCAATGATTTCCACGCACAATGCAATGGTCGGCATACTAGCGCATTCAAACGATTCAATAAGTGGGACCAGGGTTGCCACTTTGGTAAATTGTTACCAAAATTGGTAGACAAAATTTGGGTTGGTAAAAAGGTAAATTTTTTCTCATTTTGGTAGATTTTTAATGAAATTTCCGTTCCCGATTTATTTTTCGTAGTTATCTTCAAATATATTATACATTTTTTTGCATACTTTTTATATAATTACATACGTATAAATGTATATCGATATATGGCTAATATATCGCGCTCCATTCAAAACTAATTTTACTGGAATCCTGAGGAGCTTTTGATTGCCTAAATATTTTAAACGATTATTTAAAAAAAAAGGAAAAATTGACAAGTATGTAATTACGCACTATGATTGTTCGCAAAAAAATTAAATCAACGCCATTTTTTATCAATGGGAAAAAAATATAAAAAAAATCAATGGGAATTGTAAGCAGCACATTGTTGGCTATACTCAAATAGTATTTGCTTTAAAACCCCATACCTTAAATTGTTCTAAAAATTCAGAGTAAAAAATTCGAAATTTAGATGCAAATTTTTGGAATTTTTCTATATGTTGTATATAGTTTGAATCCTCGATTTTTATGGATTTTGTTAAAGCAATAAACAATTTTTACTCGAAAAATATTGCGAATATTAAAAAAATCACTTTTTTGAGTCACTGTATTTGTCTATAATAACTCGAGTCGAAGTTTCATTGTTGCCTTTAGTTTCATCACTTCCGCTTTTGGTTGAAGGAAACTGAGAATATGCCAATAATATGACTCAAATACCGTATAACTAGTTAAATAAAAAGTTCTTGAAAACAATTTTAATTCTTATTGAAATAACTTAAAAAAAAAATAAAAAAACTATAGTTTTAATTAAAATAATTATAAAAAAGTTATTGGTAGATATTTCCCAGATTTGGTAGATTTTTTTCAAGTGGATGGTAAATATTTTTTTTCGTCAGTGGCAACCCTGAGTGGGACTGTGTGCATTGCTCAGCTGGCGCTCTTCGTATGTGCTCAGAGAGCGCTCAGCATTCTTTAGAGATAATCACAAGCATGAATATGTTCCACTCTCAAACCAAATCGTGGTTGCCTCAACTAAGATTTGGTAACTATGACTAAACCACGTGTTGAAAGAAAGCTTATCTGCATTAGCAGAGCTTAATAACATCCTTTTATGAACCATACGTTAAGTTGAATGGAATTTGTAGAAATATGCTTCAAAGAAATATTTATTAGTATTAACCAAACCCTTCAACTAAATTAACGATTTGTTACAACCTAGATGAATATTAGAAGCTTTAATATATTTAGTTATAATTACCAATCGATGGTAATAGTTCCCAATCCTTGGTAACAGTTCCCAAATATTGTCAAAATTCGGGAACTAAATATCTTTAGTTGTCGAAACTAATCCTTTTTCTCAGTGTAGGTAAATATTAGCCGGCTTTGTCCTTGGGCTTTGTTAATTGTTAATAACGAATGCTGCTTTTAAAGGAAACTCTAATAATCAACAGCTTTGGCGTAAACCCAAATTAAGTTTTACGGTTATTTTGCTGCGCACGGGTCCGTATGTGTTAGAAATATAAGCCGCGGAAAAGTAGAGAAATTCAGACTAAACATATCAATGTTGCCACCAATATACATATTAGGCTTGATCCCTTACTTCTCGGACTAAAGTTAGTAAAACTGTCAAATAGCAAAAATAAGCGTGTACGGGATCGATTTCAAGTAAAATATGGTAACAAATCGTAATTTCGGAGTGGGTTCAGGATCAGCCCTATTGTGTAAGATTTTTAAAAAACTGTCCAAATAAGTGTATTGACACTAGTTATTTCTTTTCAGTCGCTAAAATATGCAGAATATTCACAATTTCATTTTTCAATTGCCGATTACTGTGTCTTTGCGGCTATGCTGCTATTCTCCACGGGAACGGGTATCTATTTCGGCTACATAAGGTACATAAATAGAGTATCACAAATTTGAAATATTTACATAAATATGTATATATGTAATATAACTATCTAACAAAATTTACTTGTTTTAGAAAGAAAATCAAACCAGTTCAGCCAATCAGCAATTTGGAGTTGAACACTCATAAAAAAGAACCCGACTTTGGTTCCAAAGCAATGAGTGAATATTTGTTGGGATCGCGGAAGCTGAAGGTATTTCCAGTGGCGATGAGCCTTGTTGCCAGGTTAGTATGTTAATTATTTTAAAGTACTCGTAATATTAATGTTTTTTTAATTAAAACTTTTATTTAATTTTTCATACAAAAAAAAAACAGCTACATTTCTGGAGTCACTATGCTGGGCGTACCATCGGAAATCTACACCTACGGCACACAATACTGGTTAATTATTGTGCCCATTATTTTGATGGCGTTTGTTGTGTCTAAAGTGTATTTGCCAGTTTTCTCGACATTAAACGTTGGCTCCTCATATGAGGTATGTACCTATATGTGTGCTTTATTTATTTTCTTAGTCATAAGTCTGATGATTTTGCAGAATACTAGACCCGAAAGCTGTTCTTTGTTTTTATTTTTAAAAATTATAAGCTGTCGAATGAGTTTAATCTTATCTGTTGAAGAGAAGAGCTAGTCATGTGAGAGAGATTTCTTTTTGTTAGATCAAAAAGCAAATTAAATACTTATCCAACAGTCGCTCACGCACTATGTACAATTTAAGACAAATAACTTTTATGAGCGCCAGTATCATAAAAAAAAATCAAATAAAAAAACTTTTTAATATACCATGTTTCTATAAATGTACTAAAAAGTAGAAAATAGTCTTTCCTAGCCCCATAGAATTTGTCTCGATAAGTTTTGATGTTAAAATTTTAGCAAAAATTATAAAAAAATATGAGATCTAAAATGACAAACGTTGAGCAAAGATTTTCATTTCATAGTATGTACCATGATAAAAACATAACAAGGTAAAACCATTGAGAGGCAGTCTGACGTTTGCCAACAATATAATTTTAAAATCAAAACTCAAACTCACACACACATTCTCATTTTCAATCTCAAACAACAACAATTGTGAACAATTTAATTTTTTTATTTTCAATTTTATATGATTTTAAAATGTATGAGGGTGTATCCATTCCTCCGAATGTCGACTTATATGAGCTTAAATTCATATATCAAATGAGCCATATTGGACTCTTATTGGCCTCATATACGGCTCATTTTGGACTCTTTTAAAACAATTTTTGGCCTCATATAGGAATCATTTCAGACTCTTTTGAAGACTTACCGGCCTCATAAATTACTACAATCGGACTCTTATTTTACGTTATTCTTTGAGTCTTATGGAACTCACTATATTTGCAAAGGCATTCAGCAAAAATACCTTTCAAATAACATACATACATACTTACGTGCATATACACATTCCAACATGCATTCAATAGCAGCAGCTGCAGCAAAATTTTGTTCATTTTTTGTTTTCTAATTATTTTTAATTTCTGTATGAACAAGTTTAGATATAAATTTCAAATCTTTATTGTTTTTATATTCGCACAAGGTGCTGGCTCATAACTTGGATCATATATGAATCCTAAAAGATTCATATAAGAGTAAACAATTTTTTGTTTTTGAAACTCATATTTCTTACCCACCTAGGACACCTTTCGGACTCATATATTCTGAACGCTCAGAATATGTTTGCGGGGTATAGGCTGACTTCCAAAACGTCAATTGCATTGCATACGTACAAAGTTTAATGTTCCATAACGCCGAACTACAATTGGTTGACAATGTACACTTTTCCAAAACCCTCCGAAAAGTTAAGCCTATGACCATTGCTGGAAAGCCCGCGGTAGGTGTGCCAAATTTGGTTAAGATTCGTCATGCGGTATAGGTACGGTGACCATCCGTTCTGTTTTTTGCAGGACCGTACTGTTTTTCAAAGGTCGGTCCTGCGTAGTTTTTCAAATCTGAAAAACCTGAAAATGTACTGATTTTTCCCAAGTGTCCTGCATCTGTCCCGCAGTTTCTTCGTTACTTTGAAATTATCGGACAATGGATGGATTTTTTCAATATCTCATAAAAAAATCTCCCAATCAACGTAAGCGATTTACAGCTCGAAAGGTATGGTGTGTCTCTTACCAAAATATATAACTTGTAGCGACTTCAATGAAAATTATCATTACCATTTGCATTTTGTCGTCAAAGTCGAAAAAAGTTAGATTTTCAATCAAATACGCAGTTTCATTTGAATATTTTTTTTTCATTATTTTAAAAACTCGATAATGAAGATATATCACTACAATAAATTTTGAGCCAAAGATAATGAAAATCGGATTAGAAATGTGGATGCTACGGAGCGCAATCTGCACAAATTATATATTTTTGAAAAGGGCACTTTGTAACTCGTCGTCTACGTCGATTTTTGACAAATAACTGCGAAAAGTACCAAAAAAACAAAAAAAAAATTGTATTGTTTTCGTTTTGAACGACTCAAAATTTGCCTATAAAATAATATTTTAAAGATTTTCACTTTTCGTGTAAGCTATTGTAATTATAATATGTTTTACTATACTTTTATAAATATTCATGTAAAAAAAGATTAATATCGGTGCAAAAACGTGATTAATTTTAAAAGTTTAAAATGTATTAATTAATTAGAATCATAAATACTCTTTTGATATTTTTATACTACGTTAATATATGTAGGCCTATTTTTGAAAAATTGTCCTTCATTTTAAATCCATATTTATGGTCACCGTAGGTATAGGACGCAACTGCGGACATTTAAACATACTGCATAATTTGTGTGTTTATTATGAATGGCGTTAGCTCAAGGCGCATCCGATTTGCCTTCGGTTCGCTCGAAAATCGGGTTGTGGTAAATAGCTTGCAAAAATGCAGCTACGAAAACGGCGAAATATTGCGGATGTTGCAGTCACTGGAAATCAATCCAAATTTTGTGTATCGTAGCGTGAAGTTATTTGAGAAGATTGGTGGAATAGTCGACCGTGTGCGAACGCCAAAGGCTATTAAAGATGTAGAGAATTGAGTTCGTGGAGACATACCGGGAACTTGTATTTTTTTTTTGCTGACGGTGTTACGCCTTTTTGCCATCTTGGAAAATTTTTTAAATGAACAAGCGTTGAAGCATATGTATATGTAAGTCAAACTGTTAAATAATCTTTATATCATCCAGTCCTGCGTCTAAGGATGGTCTAAGGTCATTCCGAGAGTTGAACGCTCAAAGCAAAATATTGTCCCGGACTTCATTTATATTGCTGATTGGCCATATGGTAGCCCAGACCTCGATGGACTATAAATTATGGTTCATTTCTGATGTAAACATCCAATTTAAAAACAGTTTATGTTTTCATCAGTTAAATATGCTTCATATGCAAAATCTTATACTTCTATTTCTCTCACAAGAGAGAAATATCCAAAATAGTACGCGAACAGAAAATTTGCAGAAACTTGCAAGTTAGACGAACAGCTGATATAATTTTTGTTTACATACAAAAGTGAAAAATTTAAAACGTACGAAAAGTCGTCGCAAAGTGTTATATTGACACAGTTTATTGATTAAACAAATAACTACTTATTTCTTACAAGTTTAATTAGTCGCATTTTGTAATTTTTATCTTCCAAACCATCAACTCAAACTCACACACACATTCTCATTTTCAATCTCAAACAACAAAAATTGTGAACAATTTAATTTTTTTATTTTCAATTTTATATGATTTTAAAATGTTGGCAAACGTCAGAAAAAAATCATGGCCGACGAAATGAGAGAATGAATTTACCTTGTAATGTTTTTATCATGGTTTTTAATCATCAAAGGGGATCAAAGAATACTCAGTAAGGTGATTTTTATTAAAGTAATCTTCCAAATGCTATGTGTGGGTACCAAACAAGGCGAATTTATATAAGGAGGTGTTACTAGCTCAGCTGATTTTGTGTATGTGTTTCGCCGCACGGCTTCCGATATCAAATTGAAAAATTTTGTTTGAATTTCTACACATACTCTTACAGATTTTGACAGTTTATGCCGCCAAAGCAAAAACAAAATACATGTAAATTTTTGTTTTTGTACTCCTGCTATCACCTTATATTAGCTGCGTTCGCGTAGCTGTTAATTGTTCAAGTTTAACCAAAACTTACAAGTTTTTGCGTTCGCGTACGCAAAAAACTTGCAAAGTAGGGGAAATTGAGAGAGCAAAGTGACATTTCATTTTGAGGGGAAGCTGCTGGTTTCTGCTGGAAAAATTTTTGCCAACAGCAATTTGCCAACAGGAGAACAGCTGATCAAAAACAGCTGGTTGACATTTACGCAAATCACAAAATTGAATTTGATGGTTTGGAAGTTAAAAATTACAAAATGCGACTAATTAAACATGTAAGAAATAAGTAGTTATTTGTTTAATCAATAAACTGTGTCAGTATAACATTTTGTGATGGCTTTTCGTACGTTTTAAATTTTACACTTTTGAATGTAAACAAAAATTATATCAGCTGTTCATCTAATTTGCAAGTTTCTGCAAATTTTCTGTTCGCGTACTATTTGGGATATTTTTCTCTTGTGAGAGAACGGAATTTGGCAGTTTGTTGGTTTTTACTGGAGATTTTAAACGAACGCACCTATAAATTCGCCTTGATGTGATCGTTTCTTTTGCTATTAAAAAAAAACATTTGTTTCAGCTGCCTTTGCTTCTAACGGCATAATCAAGGCGAATTTATATAAGGTGGTGTTACTAGCTCAGCTGATTTTGTGTATGTATTTCGCCGCACGGCTTCTGATATCAAATTGAAAAATTTTGTTTGAATTTCTACACACACTCTTACAGATTTTGACAGTTTATGCCGCCAAAGCAAAAACAAAATACATGTAAATTTTTGTTTTTGTACTCCTGCTATCATCTTGTATTAATTCGCCTTGGGCATAATTTTTCATATTTTTTTTTGACAAATTTAAACAATAATGGTGCATTTACATGGTATGAATCTGTTCACAAGCCGTATGAATTTTCCTATAAAAGAAGCACCAACTCTATGAAGAAATGAATGAAAGCGATATATATTTAACACTTTTGACTTGTATACTTGACAATATTTTTTTTGTAAACAACAAATAAAAAAATTGTATTTTGTGCTAGCTTCGAAACTAGAAGTTTATTTTTTTGTTAAATGTGCTTTAAAAAGGACCTACTGCCAATAAAGCCTTGTGGATTGCTATTTTTCCATATTTGTAATGCTTCCATTTAAACATCTTTGTGGAAAAACAGTTTTTTGTTCAGAATTGCTTGTTTACGAAACGTTTGGCATAAGTTAAATCATAGGGATGCCGTTTTCTTCCGTTTCTCAGTGGATTTTATACTTGAAAAGGCACCAAAATATGTATGCAATACTTCTACATATCTTCGTTTAAAATACAAAACCGCGCATGAAGGAAATACAAAACCTCGTATGGGAGGTTGCCTAAATTTTATAAGAGAGAGTGAAACTTGTCCTAATTAAAAACGGCTCTCTCTTTTAAACTCTCCTTATGTCTAAGTATCGATATTTTATTATAAATGGCTAAGGGCTTGATGTCAGGAGCTTCCGATGACCAAATATCTTCTTTGGCACAAATTTCAGTTCCGAGGTTTTGCAGAACCACGATAGGCGCTTTTGTACTTTAAACGACGATATACATATTGGTGCTTGAACAATATGTTAGTGTTTGGACTAGCTTCTCCTCCGATATGCGGCGTGCGTGATTTTGTCACACAAAGTAAAGGACAGTTTTACGCCGACTCCGAAAGCCAATTGTATGTTAATGAGAAGTCGTTTCCATAACAGAATACACTCGGAGGTTTACTATTACCAACAGAGGTGCAACCACTATTAGAAAAACCTGGGTTTGAACTCAGGCTCTGCGTAATGCTCTACAGCAGCCGCCACTACTTTTACATATATTGCTGGTATATTCAAAATACTATCCCGAACTTCGGAGTGTATATATGTAATATAAACAAGTAAGAAAGTCTAAGTTCGGGCGGAGCCGAACATTAAATACCCGGCGCAAGTATTAAATATAAGTTTTTTCACCCTTCCGAAACCGGCGCTTTTGTACTTTGGCGCTTGAACAATATGTTAGTGTTTGGACTAGCTTCTCCTCCGATATGCGGCGTGCGTGATTTTGTCACACAAAGTAAAGGACAGTTTTACGCCGACTCCGAACGCCAATTGTATGTTAATGAGAAGTCGTTTCCATAACAGAATACACTCGGAGGTTTACTATTACCAACAGAGGTGCAACCACTATTAGAAAAAACTGGGCTTGAACTCAGGCTCTGCGTAATGATCTACAGCAGCCGCCACTACTTTTACATATATTGCTGGTATATTCAAAATTCTATCCCGAACTTCGGAGTGTATATATGTAATAAAAACAAGTAAGAAAGTCTAAGTTCGGGCCGGCGCAAGTATTAAATATATGTTTTTTCACCCTTCCGAAACCTTCCGCTAGATGGTAAGCCGAGGTGTATCAATTTTGAGTAAATTAGCGTCCTTCAATTTCGAAATATTGAAGTTTCAAGCATTTCTTAAATTTACCGTTATATGAGAATCGGTCGTTATTTTAGTCCGATTTCAATAATTTTCAACGTTTTGCTTACACGTGGCAAGTACAATAACCATACCGAGTTTGGTACAAATTGGTAGAACGGTTACCGATATACTTATATGTGATCATAAGTGGGCGGTGCCACGCCCATTTTCCAAAATTTTACCATAAACGTATTTCTTGGTAAAGAATTGTTGCAAGCATCAATTTTGAATAAATTAGCTTCAATATTTAATGATTTATCGAAGATTTTGTATTTCTCTAAATTACCGTTATATGGGATGTGGGCGTGGTTATTGTCCGATTTTAAAAAGTTTCAGCGGTTTTCTTATGCTGTACCAAGGCCAACAACTGTGCCAAGTTTGGAAGAAATTGGTGCAGCGGTTACCAAGATATACACATGTAACCATATATATTCTTATTTTTCGTCTAAAACTTATTATACATAAATATCAATTTTGAGTGAATAATCTCCAGTAGTTACTAAAATATCGCAGTTTTCGTATTTCTGAAAATTACCGTTATATGGGAAGTAGGCGTGGTTATTGAGCGATTTTAAAAATTTTCGGCCATTTGGTATGTTATGCGAAGGCCAACACTGTGTCAAGTTTGGAAGAAATTCGTGCAGCGGTGCACAAGTGCGCTCGGGTATAAAAAGAATGAGAGGTACTATAACAAAATGTACCCAAAATTCTGGAGCAAATGAAAACATGCTCATTGAAAACAGTTCACATGTATAAATTAAAAGATATAACTTAAAAGATAAACTAAAGAAAAAGTTATAAAAAATAGCAATGCGGTGTGAAGGAAATAAAAGACCATAAAATGTTTGTTTGTTTCGTTAATTCTCTGAACCTGTTAAGATATGACACTCCATTGTTTGCAGTAGTTTGCAAATATACACTAATGATTTCGAATTGAAAATACATTACGATCATATTGTACCGAAATAAGTGCGGTATCCCTGCATTTTGTAAAAGCCAGAAAGAAGCATAAACTGTATGAAAAAATGAAAGGAAGAAGTATACATGCCTTCTATAATTTTGACTTATATGTATATTTGGCAAGTCTTTGTGTAAAAAACAAAAAATACACATTTTCATTTCTTTGCCAGCTTGGAAAATATAGGCTTATTTTTACTTAAATGTAGGGCTGTGCGATTAATTGATTACTCAAAATTTTAATTAATCATAAAGTAAATAACTCAATTATTCGATTAATTGGAAATTATGATTACTCAAAAGTTCAGTTACTTGAGTAATCAAGATTTTTGATTAACCAAAAACAAAAATATTTGAGTAAAATGCTTTATGATTAATCAACATTTCGAGTAAAATGAGTAATCAACATTTCAACTCTTTACATATGTATAAAGTAGTTAAAGTTCCTTGATACTTTGAAAACAATGTTTCTGTTTTCAAAGATTAAAGCAAACAATTTTTTTCATATACAGAATGTAAAAAAGAAAATAAGCTTTTTCCAAAGCAAACTCTATTAACGAGCAAAATTATTTTTTTAGAGTAATCATATTTCAAGTAACTCGATTAATCATCGTTTTGAATAATCAAAATCTTGATTACTCGAGTAATTGATTAACCGAATAATTGATTAACCAACTTGCTCGAGTATTCGAATAATCGCACAGCCCTACTTAAATGTGATATAAAGCTCATTAAAATGTTCTGTAATGTCTTGATTTTAAGTTTGTTATCATAGTGCTTTGTATTTTGATTGTCCACTATACGTTGCTTCTATTGAAAATGTTCTAGTACAAAGAATTTCTTTGTTTTGAATTTGTTTGTTTATTGTTTTTAATTTTTAAAATTCATACTTTTGACATATATGTGAATGGCATATTCATATGAAAAAATGCATATATGTAATACTCATGGTGTAATAATAACAAGGTGTTGTCAGTAACTTAACCTCACTTTTTCGGCAGGTCTATTCCGGTCACGCATTTTAAAGTACTAGAAAAGGTACTAATTATTTACTACTTTTAATCCGTTGGTGCATACTACTTCAAATTAAATGTAGAAAAATGTATAATTACAGGCTTATAAGCCTGAATATATGTTTGTATCGGCAGCTCCACACAGTTTGGACATATATTGTAACTTTAAAAAAGTAAAAGCCGTAAAATAAGACAATTTCCTATTAACACGTCGCTACTGACAACACCTTGTTATTATTCCACCATGTGTAATACTCATATATTGGCAATAAGAGCTAGTACCGTCCGAAAACACTACAGTACAGATCTATACTAATTATATAAAGAGAAGTCCCTTTTTTTTGTAACAGGTAATCTCG
>NW_023462722.1:16314-17462 GCF_013731165.1 Rhagoletis pomonella
AATATGATCGTAATGTATTTTCAATTCGAAATCATTAGTGTATATTTGCAAACTACTGCAAACAATGGAGTGTCATATCTTAACAGGTTCAGAGAATTAACGAAACAAACAAACATTTTATGGTCTTTTATTTCCTTCACACCGCATTGCTATTTTTTCTAACTTTTCCTTTAGTTTAGCGCTGTAACCTTTTAAGTTATATCTTTTAATTTATACATGTGAACTGTTTTCAATGAGCATGTTTTCATTTACTCCAGAATTTTGGGTACATTTTGTTATAGTACCTCTCATTCTTTTTTATATTACATATATACACTCCGAAGTTCGGGATAGTATTTTGAATATACCAGCAATATATGTAAAAGTAGTGGCGGCTGCTGCAGAGCATTACGCAGAGCCTGAGTTCAAGCCCAGTTTTTTCTAATAGTGGTTGCACCTCTGTCGGTAATAGTAAACCTCCGAGTGTATTCTGTCATGGAAACGACTTCTCATTAACATATAATTAGCGTTCGGAGTCGGCGTAAAACTGTCCTTTACTTTGTGTGACAAAATCACGCACGCCGCATATCGGAGGAGAAGCTAGTCCAAACACTAACATATTGTTCAAGCGCCAATATGTATATCGTCGTTTAAAGTACAAAAGCGCCTATCGTGGTTCTGCAAAACCTCGGAACTGAAATTTGTGCCAAAAAAGATATTTGGTCATCGGAAGCTCCTGACATAAAGCCCTTAGCCATTTATAATAAAATATCGATACTTAGACATAAGGAGAGAAGATTATTGAGTTTAAAAGAGAGAGCCGTTTTTAATTAGGACAAGTTTCGCTCTCTCTTATAAAATTTAGGCAACCTCCCATACGAGGTTTTGTATTTCCTTCATGCGCGGTTTTGTATTTTAAACGAAGATATGTAGAAGTATCCACTGAGAAACGGAAGAAAACGGCATCCCTATGATTTTACCTTATGCCAAACGTTTCGTAAACAAGCAATTCTGAACAAAAAACTGTTTTTCCACAAAGATGTTTAAATGGAAGCATTACAAATATGGAAAAATAGCAATCCACAAGGCTTTATTGGCAGTAGGTCCTTTTTAAAGCACATTTAACAAAAAAATAAGCTTCTAGTTTCGAAGCTAGCACAAAATACAAT
>NW_023462723.1:0-13629 GCF_013731165.1 Rhagoletis pomonella
CTTCCTTCGCGTTAGAATATGGAGATACGAAAGTTGGGCGCGGAACAGTACAGAATACATATTCGAAAATACACACGAACACCCACGTAGAAAAAATCAGTAACAACTGACCCGGCATGAACCAGCGCGAATATGCACGGATTATCTGGAATTTCCCCATCGAAAAAATTAAGCACAATAAATGTTCTATGATAAGTTACTTGTTCAAAAAGTTAGTGGCAAATAGTGCTTAACGTATATTTAAATTTTCTTACAGATTTTTAAAAGTTTTTGAAGTGGAACTTCTTTAGCGGCGGTTGGTTAATTGGGAGTAAATTGGCAAATTCAACGGAAATTGTGCAACGGAAATAGTTGGGGCTGAAACAAGTGCTTCTTGAGTATATGCACATGGTATTAATTTAACAAAAACTTGCTAATAAAAGGTTAAAGAATAACACTAAGAAAAATACCAATATAATAATGAAAGTAAAGGTGAGTACGTACGTAAATAATGAAAAGAATAAAGGCAAAGGTAAAAATTAAAACAAAACCAAAGACATTTTCCATAGAACTTAAATTATTTAGAAATATACTTCATGAAAAATCATCTAAAAAATAGTTGCATGGTAATGGGTTGAAAATGTATATACAAAAAATTTTGAAATAAAATTGTGGAAATATTTTGCAGTGAAAGCTATAATCCAACTCGATTTCTTCTGTCTACCAGAAAACCAAGTACATACACACAGACATACACTCAGATCTGTATGCACACCTCAGTTGTGGGCGTTTCAATTAATTTCGAATTTCGCACATTTCACCAAAACTAAAACGGTCTGTGGAAATCCGTTGCTGCCCCAATCACTGCGGGTGAACCATGTTGCATGCGTTTCTCGCCAGTTGTTTTTATTGTTATTGCCTCAATTGAAGTGTAAAATTATGTAAACGAAAATTGTGGCAAGTTCGTTAGGCATGTGGCATAAGTGGCACAGTGCAGCAATAAACATTAGTTACGCCTGAAAAGAAGGCAACAACCAGGTTGAGGAAAATTTATGTGTTTGCAAAAGTAAAACAAAAAAAAAAACAAAAGACAACAACAACCTTCAAAACATGACTAAGTAGTTGGAACAGGTGTAGAGGTGAGCGAGAAGCAAGTATTGGTCAAGAAACATGCAACAGCGATTGAAAAAACATCAATTAAAAGTTCATCGTCAAACATGATCAATAGCAGACAGCGAACACAGCGCAAGAGGCAGAGCAACGACAAGAGAAAAAAAAAATTAGTAGGTAGATAAAATGTTGTCTACAACCAAGGCAAGGCGAGAAATGCGAGCGTTTGAGCGTGTTGCATGAACATGATCACGATCAGTGCAGCAACAAGTAGAAGAGTAAAGAAATAAAAAAATCGACTTCGAAGGCGAGACAAAATGTTGCTCGCTAAGAGGGCTAACTAACTAACTACTTCGGCATGTGCGTTTACGCTGCGAATACAAGCTGGCAAATCGGCAATGGCACATTACCGGCTGTGGTGCAGGCAGACCTAGTGGCCACTTTGGTGTAGGAAATAAATGAAAATAAAGTAAATTCGAAATTTCAAAAAGAAAAGAGTCAAAAAAAGAGCTTAAGACACTGTTGCAGCAGCAGCATCGGCAATAGCAGCAATGAGGTCGCTCAAGTGGCTTTCAGTTAAGACTTCAACTGAAAAAAATTAAGCTGCAGCAAGAATGAGGAGAAGAACAACAACAACATTGGCATGCCGTTTCACATCCCATACGACAGAACGTACGAATGCAAGTTGCAGGCAATTCGTGGAAATGACGGAAGGACGAGTCACAAGCAACGATAAAGAAATTAAAAAGAGCGACCAAACCATGGAAGAAATTAAATATAAAAAAATGTTTCCAAAGAAGGCCAACTACTTTTTGTTACCTCTTTTAATTTTTTTTTTACCACACTGATGGAGCTGGCTGGTCCACCTCTGGCGATGGGTAAGCGTAAGCAAATGAAAGTAGCTGTTGGTCGTCATGTGAAGTTTTGTAAAATTGTCATTTTAATGAATTGATGCTGCTGTTAAATAAAGTTCCTATGAAACGCTAACCAATGATGGGAATTCCGAGTGAAGGGCGCAGGAAAGCAGCGAAGAAGTAAGGCAACTGTGGGATGAGGAAAACGAAGTGGAGTATTGGTTTTTTGTTGGCATGCAGTTTTATAGCTAATTTAATTTTAGTGTAATTAAGGAAAAGTTTTCAAAGTTGTCGTTGAGTTTTAATAATTTCGTAATAATATTAATAAAAACCTTATAAAATTTTTTTTCCCAAGAAAAAGCTCAAGGCCATTCTAAGAATTATTAAAAAACGGCGAGAGTTCTGAGCTACTTTAAACGTGCTTTTTATTATACTAAAATTAAATGTGCTATAAAATTGTATACCGAAAAGTCTTTCTATTTACCAAATTGGAAATTTTGTTGTAAATTCGCTAACATTTTCTAAGTTTTTTTACAATGTTTGAAACTTTGAATTATGTATAAAAATTTTATTATAGTATGAGCTGTGTATATTTTTATATAAATTTAAAGAAAAAAGTAGCGTAAATAATATACATACATACATATGCGAATACTGCTAAAAAATCACTGTAATTTTTTTTTTGATTCCATGTATTTACTTTAAAATTGAAAAAAAAAATATAAAAATTGCCTGAATCAATTCCGGTTTAACAGATAAATGCTACACGGTCGCTAATATATCTAAGAGGTATTAATAAAGCATATGCAAATGAGCAACCTACAAAGTAATTCGATATTTTGAGAAATTTTGAAAAATTGTCCGTTTCGTCTGTGGTTCAATCCTAATGTTGGTCATTTTTTATTATTTCTTAGCGTTGGGCGATATATGTAAATGACTTTGAGTTGTTTTTAAATTGATTATAGATAGTACATACATACATACATAAGTATATAAGGGTAGTCCAAAAATACCCAGTTTGTCTGCTGATTGAAGATTTCCGAAGGAGGTTTTTTTTACGATTTCATAGCAATTCTACGAAAAAAATGCATTTGATTTATATAAAATACATGGAAAATTTTAAAACTTTGGTAGCACTATTAAATGTTAACCAATTTCAAATTAAAAAAATACTGGCCTCCTTATTTTTGATATTCTTCAGTTCTGGAGTGGCTGAAAAGGAGGTTCCCCCTAATGTACATTCATATATATATATGTTACATATAATGGGCAGGTTCAACTCAACTTAACTTAGGTTAGCTATTTTTTGGACTTAAGTCAAAAGTAAGCCTAATTTTTATTCACCTTATTCTTGACTAAGTCGACAAAATTTGCTAAACTAAGTTAAGTTGAATTGGATAAACCAGCCCTAAGTGTTCTGCTTGCTTTTTTCTTGGATTGAAATTTGCTAGCGCTGAGCGATCACACATCATTTGTTTCGCCGTTTCCTTTCCATTTAGCACTTCCAACAGTTACCACTACCCAAATTGCAGGCATGGCTAGTTAATAAACTTTGGCTAGTTAGGTGCCCTACCAGATAACTGTTGTCCTTGTTTCATCATTGTTTCATGCGACTTAGGCATCGGCGTAGCCAGAATGAAATTTATGGGGGGGCTCGACCCTATTAAGCTAGCATTTCAGGGTGCTATTTTATATATATATAAGGAAAATTTGAAATTTAGGGGGGGCGGGGGGTTGGGTTGCAATGATTTGGAAGCTTCAATAAATACTTTATTCCCAGTTCCTCGCAGTAGCCACTTTCTCCTAAGGCTTCTACTTACGGAAGACTGTTGGGCCCTGAACGTGACTGAAAAACTTTTCCTTAATTGTAGATAGGAAAATTTACAATCCTCGACTGATCTAATTTAAACAGGCAGAAGCTCTTTTCATATATATGTAAATGTATATATAAATATATATGTAGTAAAAAGAGAGCACGTTTTAAGTAAAAGTCTGTTTCTCGAAAAGCCTTTAGACTCTTATAAAAAAAAATTTTTTTTTATTAAACTTCCATTAAATGGCATCTAAACTATGACAAGTTAATAAGTTAATTGACTAGGGGGTAACTAAAGATGGGCGTGGACATAATTTTCCTGGTCCCATCCGGCATAAGTGTAAAGCACACAAATCAAGCTTAACCCAATCCGACGAGGCCTGAAGTTCTATTTTCATGATCACTTGGGAGATTTATTGTAAAACACTTATATTTACATTCAATTTCTTTATTCTTAATTTCTTGAGGGTTCTTGATAGCTCACAAACTCCACCTTGTTGCCACTCCAAATGTATATTTTTCTGATCGTTTATGTAGTTATTTACAACATGTACTTCGGAACATACATATGTATGTGTGTATTCCACACACCTATAATGGCGCGACTATTTTTTGCGCACGAAAATACTAAACATTCAAGGTTGTTGTATATGCGTACAAACGTACGCTTTTTCATATTTTCACTTTCTTAGCCATTCTCAATATTTAGTACACTTGGTCTAATTTTCTTGTAAGGAAATCGCCTGTATATATGTATGTAGAGTTGTGGTAAAAAAATTGAGCCAATATTTGCCCACGTCTGTATGTACATATAGGCACAGAAGTTTTTTAGAATTAAATTGCTATAAAATTTAATTGAGAAATAATAACAGCTTAAATAATATCTTTGAAATATGTGTGCCTACACACCACTTCGGGTATACATATTTCGATTTTTTGCTGCTTTAAGTGATATATCCGTTGTATGTTTAAGATTTATTGTCTTATCTTTGCATTGCCATAAAGCATTGGCTTTATAAAGTTAATAAAAATTAATGAAGTGTGAGCATTAACACCTAATACACATGTAGGTAAAATATACATACATACATATGTACACTTAGCTATGCATGAAGAACATAACGAACGTACATACATACATGAAATGCTGTAGAGAACTTACAAATTATATATGAGCACGTAAAAAGTATATACATATGTACATTTGTAGTTGTGCGTGTAAATGCGAATACTCGATTCTCGATACCTCGATACCGGCGTATAAGCGCAATAAATCAAGAATATAGAAATGACAAACTGTCAAATATTGACAAGATTAATTGAAAGGCAAGCAGACTTGTTTTTTATGTAGTATGCAGTAATATGTACATACATACTTACGTACACATGTATGAATGTATGTAATTGGCCGCTTGGTAATGCGTAGGCAGTCTTAAGCGCCAAGTAAAAATCACTTGCACTTGAAAAAAATGCAGCTTAAGAAGGTACAAAAATGGTAGCAATGAGACACTTCAGCAAGAAGTGGTGAACCACATAAAAATAAGAAAAAAATAATAATGAAGACAAATAAAAAAAAATGAAATAGTTGTGGGTTGCCGCCATAATATTTATGCATGTAGCTAGCTAGCCGCTCTTGCTCGGTGATACTATACACACACAGTCCAAAAGTAAACAAGATGGCGTATTTGGCTCACGTATTTGTATGTACATATGTCCATTAGACTGGGTCGCGTGGGCTTGGGGGTTGAAATTCCAATTTTTCGTTAAGGGACCGATCCGGTCTAATGCACAAACGCATGTAAGTGCTGCTATCATACATGTCAATGTTCGCAGTATGATCTGATTGCCTGACAGGCGTGTGCATTGTTATGCACAAAGTGTAACTCAGGTGTTAAAATGGAAAAACACGGCGAAAATTCAGCAAATGAGCGAAATTGTTGAACTATTGAATAATAAAAAGATTACAGACTAAATACTCTATACATATATAAAAAACAATCCAATAGATTTAAAAAGCTTTATGAAGTAGCGTTTTCACAAAATTTTTAAATTTTTTATAAAGCGTTTCAAGTTCGCTAAATTTTTTTTATCTGTATAAATTTAAATTTATTGCATCGATATAGGTTATGGTTTATGGGTACTGTGTGACGTATTTATTGATATATTATACATTTTTCAATATTTATGTCACAACGATTGCCGATTTCTCTATAAAAATAAATACGGACGTCTTCATCGGTGATACTGCCTACATAACTAAAGTACTTTTTTCTAAATATTTTGAAAGTTATGTTTTCGGCTTCTTGATAATGAAGGTAGTCTAGTTAGAATTCTTATCGATACATATCGATAATTTTAAAGAGTTATTGTCGTCATTTTGGGAGGTTTAATTTTTTTTTTTTTGTATTAAAAACATTCTAATTTGGCACTGCCTTCGATACATTTAGCGATATATCTTCAACGATTTTTTGGTGTGTTATTTGTTTAACTTCTTTATATTACAAATATGCTAAATTAATATAGTTATTGATAGCTTTATCGATATTTTTTCATGGATATTTTCGTCAATTTTAATTTAATTTCGTGGTAGTAAAATTATATAATTTGTTATTTTTATCGATATATTATCGATATTTTTCCAAACACATTTTCGCCAATATCGAAGTCGATATGGTCCGTTTTATTTCCAGGTATTATTTGCATACACCAAAACAAAATAAAAAATTTACATATTTGTAATTTTTTAATCTTTTTCTAATTCCTACGTCCTTATTTCTTTTGTATGTATTTAATTTCCCTCCTACACCCAACCCTTACGAGTTCACATTTAAAAGATTTATTTATGCGTTGACAGCATAAATAAAATTATTTCAAAATTAAACAAGCAACTTTTCATTGTTAACTTTGTTTTGGTGGCTCATTTCGCTGTCAGCGACGTCAGACACTTTTACATATGTATATGTATGTATGTATTTACCCAAGAGTTGCTCGTTTATTTTTGTACGTTCTCTTTCGTTTTTGCTGTTTTGCAAAATTTACGACCTGTACCTGAGGTCAATGCAAGGTGCAACGCCGCGATGCAATGACTGCAAGCTGCGAGCGGCGTTGGATTTTCACAGCCAAAAGAAAGAATTGTTGGTGAGAAATGGTGGTTAGAATGAGAAGCATAAATGCAAATTTTGCAGAGTATAATGTTACATAACAGAATTGTTATTTAACGGAATATTCTTTATTTAAATTTTTATTTCCATTTTTTTATGGCTAGATTACTTATGTACGTATACACATACATATGTATATGTATTTTTTTACAGGCTTGCTAAGTTTTGCAACTCTGCCAATTTATTTGCAATTTTTAATTTTTTTTGTTTTGTTTAAAAAAAAAAAAATTTCAACTAGTAGCTTAACATAAAATCCCCATACTCAAATTTATTGCGCTTTTAAAGCACTAAACAACACTTTGCACATTTATACATACATATGTATGTTTGTATATTGTTTATTTCCTTTAGATTTAGTTTATTTGCAAGCTGTCGCCGCTAATTAATTAATGAATTCGTGCCACAAAACAACATGTCATCACACCAAGCGACAATTCATTGAATTAAATAGATTACTTTGATTACAAATTTAAACACAAAATTAAGCAGCTATTGTTTGTTTAAGACTTTTGAAAATGAATAAATGCATGTTCGCAAAAAAGGAATAATAATATATGTAGATATGAAGAAAACATTAAAAGAAAATATAAATAACGATGTGTGTGGTTTCATTCTTTGCCATTTTTTTTTTATTTATTTAATGAAATACATATGTACAAGCTATTTGCTTAAGCAAACCTTTACTCAACAAGTTCGCATTGCTGCCTCTATGACAATTACGAATTTGCGTTTATTTACGCTGGCTTAAAGTGTAGAAATTTATTGTGAAAAATTATAAATTAAAAATTACCAGAAATACACGCGGAAGGAAAGCAACCACGTATGAGTATGCCTAAGCAAATACGCGCCCAAGCCTTTCGATTGAATTCAAGTCAAGATAATCGATGCGCCTTTTGATAATGTTGACTACTTATCACTGCATATTGGAAGATATGAATGAGGCAATGAGAAGTCAGAAAATTACATAGATAAGTTAATAAAAATACTGGGTATTTACCAAAAACATTGAGACGCCATTTATTCACGCACAATTGGCGCCACGCAAGGTAAGTCGATTGTCAATTACGTTTGCTTCAATTAATTATTAATTACACTGGTCTACAAGGGTTTTGCGAATAAGACGGGACCTGGTGTTTCCGAACGGATTTTTCGTGCTGAACACGAATCTGGGGTCCAAAACTTCCCATCACGTCACGTTTTCGAGAAAAAAGGGGTTGAAACCCCTAAAAACAGCGTTTTTGGCCATTTTTGAAAAATTGTAGAGCTGAACCCTGACGTGCTACAAACTTTGTATATGTCAGAAATTAAAGGCTAAATCGTGCCCTTTCGAATGAGCCCTATGCCGAATTAATCGCATGCACCCTTAGATCAGGGGGTGTATTTGTGTCTAGGAGTCCAATTTTTATATCCACCATATTCGACCCGTCATCTTAAATTTTTAAAATCTAACTGCAGATTCGTAATCAGCGACTTTTAATATAGTTAAAACCTTGGCATTATTAATTTTCTATGATCGTTTAAGATTAAATTCTTTCTGTGATCAATTTTTCCTGCACCCCTAAACACAAATACACCCCCTGCTTTAAGGGTGCACGCGATCAATTCGGCATAGGGCTCATTCGAAAGGGCACGGTTTAGCCTTTAATTTCTGATATATGCAAAATTTGTACCACGTCAGGGTTCAGCTCTATAATTTTTCGAAAATGGCCAAAAACGCTGTTTTTAGGGGTTTCAACCCCTTTTTTCTCGAAAACGTGACGTGATGGGACATTTTTGACCCCGGATTCGTGTTCAGCACGAAAAATCCGTTCAGAAACACCAGGTCCCGTCTTATTCGCAGAAAAAAAGTTGAAATTTGTAGACCAGTGTTATTAATTATTAATATTAAAGTATACCATGGAATTTGGGTTTTTCTCACTAATTTTTGTTTATATTTTTTCTACTGAGCATTTGCTATGCCACTTTTCTTTGCAAATCTTAACTGATTGCTATTAATGGTACTCTTTTACCTAAATAAACTAAATACTGACATAATATTTGAAAATTTTTATATACAATTTCTGGGGATGAGATCCGGTCCAAGATTAAGGGTATTCTGTAAACCGACTTGGCTAACTCATCAGCAATCTTATATCCGGGAATTTTGCACTCCTTAATCTGCTTTGACCTTCGTGTGCAAAAGGCGGTGTCGTATTTTGGGTGAAAATAGGAAAATATATGGCAGGAGTTTATATAGGCGGAAAGATATATTTTTAATGAAATTTTATTGTTTGTTTGTTTTGGTGTTTGTAGAAACTTTTAAGTTGAGGCAAGTATAAGTTTTCTGGTATCCTCAGATAATCTCTTTAAAAAGTTTTCTACCATTTGCTCAACCAGTTCAGATGAACGCTGAGCATGTACAAGCCATTCAAGCAGTCTTCTTGCATTGCTGATCGTAGCCAAGTTTAGACACGCCGAAGTGTGCTGAATGCCCTTCCAATGGACGCAGTTGATTATGGCAAAGCTAGGAGGATTTGAATTCCTTCGTTAATCTGAAGATAAACCATAACCTACTCTTTATAGAAGTCTATCAAGTTTACATCCGTGTTCGGTTTTCCTTGCCACAATGAACGCAAGCGGAAGCTCTACTTCTATTAAAAATCAACGCGAACTCTTAGCCACTTGCTACTTTCACTCTATTGTATTAAAATTTAATGATCTCTAAAACTGCATAATTGGCGCAAAATCGAAATTAAAAAAAAAAAAACAAAAAATAATGTAATTTTAATGAATATTTTTTTATAACTTTTTAATTTTTTTTATTTTGGGAGAACCGTACAGTTTTCCAACTAGTTTTTATTATGTAAAATTTATTAACTGGAACAGAAGAATCGATTTTCTTCGAAATTGCTACTTTTTTGCCTATACACTAACAAGTTTTATACAAACAAACGAAAATTCAAAAATCGGGCTCAACTGGTCTCCTGCAAATTCTATTAGCTTTCAAAAAAAAAAATAAAAACCAATTCAGTAAAAAATGAAGGCATGTGAATTGTGAACACAAAACGCCCATTTTGAACCACTGTGCGATGAAACGGTGAGCTTTTTGAGCTTCCCAACGATAAAGACATAGTGCAGCGAATAAAAATCCTTGCGACTACGCTGGTTTGGACATATCGTTTGTATGGACACCGACGCTCCATTCAACTCAGAACCCGCTGGTGGTAGCAGAGGAAGAGGGAGGCCCCCGGCTGCGTTGGAAAGTGCAGGTGGAGAAGGACTTGGCTTCACTTGGCATTTCCAATTGGCGTCAGTTGGCACCGAAGAGAAAGCACTGGCACTGGCGTGCTCTTTTGGACTTGGTCAAAATCGCTGAGGCGTTTACAGCGTCAATAAATAAAAATAAATTTTAAAATTTCTTGAGTGTAGGGGTGGGCATGTTCATGTATTTTCGGAAAAAGTCTCAAAACCCTAGAAAGCTTGTAGCTTATCAGCCCAGGCCTTAAAACATAAATGAAATGTACTCGTTCTTTCGACTTTTCTACTTTACGTGTTTAAGAGAATATCTTCATTGATTCATATGTACATTAGGGTGGACCAAATTGTTTCGACGAATTTTTTTCGACAAATCGTATGTTATTTCCGTTTTTGATAGATTCTTATAAGAAAATTGAAGAGGAAACCATACGGTGGAAATGAGTTTATAACATGCGCATTTTTAAAAGAAAAGTTTACCTTTCCATACAATTTTGTATTTTTTATTTTATGCCAGTTTCATATTTTTTCAAATTTTTTTACAACTAGATATTGACTGTATCCAATATCCTATATTTTAACTTATAACTTTTTTACCATATTAAGTATTTAGTCATTAAATACCAACCCCCTTATGTGTGTGTAAAATTGTTAAAGTTTGTTAATCTTTTGAGTTTAAAGTTCCCAAAAACAGATGTGTTTCCTTTTTCAAAATGATTTAATTGTATTTATGTTTATTCACTCAAACTCAAAAATGGCATGTTATTTCCAAAATTATAATTGTACTCTTCGGCGTAGCCAGAATGAAATTTAGGAGGGGGAGGGGCTCGACCCTATTAAGCTGGCATTTCAGGGTACTATTTTATATATATATAAGGAAAATTTGAAAGTTAGGGGGGGCTCGAGCACCCCCTGCCTCTACCTGGCTACGCCCATGATTGTACATTACAGTGTGGGTATCCCCTCATGCCTGGTTATGAGGTTATCTGTTTAAAAATTTCTATTCTATTGTGTACTTTATTGTTGTAAACAGAATAAAAAATAACCACATAACTAGATAACCCGATAACCAGATAGCTGTGAACATCCACAGTGTTTAATTTGTTTCATAAGTTGTTGAACAAAAGAATCTTGCATTGACAGTAACCAGAATTTTAAACGGAAAATCGGAAAGTATGAACATTAGGGTGGTCCACCCCCTAGGATTCCTCTAAACCGAAAAAACTATACCTCTATTTTTTATTTTGAAATCAAAAAGTATTTAGAGGTCGCTCAAACCACCCAAAGTTTTCCATGTATTTTATACGGGGGAAAAATTTTTTTCGTTGAAATGGTATAGAGTTCTAAAAAACCAATATTTTTCTATCGGAAAACTCTTTTCATCTGCAGCAGATTCCCAACAATAATACCCAATTGTTTATTTAACAACCTTTTTAATCGCAACTATAATTTATAGGTCCGCCAAAAACCCACAAAAACCCCGAAAATTGCAATGGGGGGACAAATAAAAAATCGTTAGTATTAAAAAATGGTTAAATAATTAATTGGTTATTATTATTGTAAGTTTCTTGTAAAGAACCAAAGTTTTCCGATCAAAAATATTGATTTTAAAGAATTCTATTGTTTTTTTCCCATATAAAAATACGTGGGCTTTGAGCGACCTCTAAGCATTTTTTGATTTTAAATTAAACAAGTAATTTTTAGCAAAAAAACGACTTAAAAAACAAATATATATATATATCATGATCCAACGATCGGATCTAAACCACATTGACGTGGTCCAAAGTTATGCGGTAACATACATAAAAAAAAAATATTCCGACGAACTGATAACCTCCTCCTTTTTTGAAAGTCAGTTAAAAAATAGGGGTATACTTTTTTCGACATAGAATAATCCTAGGGGGTGAGAGCATTACAATTCCGACTTTACTGTTTTTGGACCACCCTAATGAACATATGTAATTTTTCAAGAAATACTATGGATAAATCAAAAAAAAATAAAACAAATTTTAGAAACTAAGATATAGTTAATTTATTTGCAAACATTTTAAGAAAAGGTGAAAAATAAGTAGTTTTGGGTAATCTTTTCATTTACAAATCGGCGGGCTCGAATCTCATTTCCGACCTATAGTTTCTTCTTCACTTTATTTTATCTTTATTCAAAAATACCATACGATTTAGTAGGAAAAGAATCGGCTTACCCTAATGTATATATATATGTACATACCGCTACCTAAAGGTGCCAAGTCCACGGTTTTCTAAATGTAGTTTGCAGAACGGCAGATAATGCGACTCTATACCGATTTTTCGTCTCTCCTGCATAATTTAAAAAAATTGACTTCGCACCTTTTCACAATATGTATTTATTAAGATGAAATTTTTGAGGAATACATACTTTAAAATTCAATAAGCCATTCTCTAATTTCATTTCATTTCAATTTTTAAGCAAAAAAACAAACCCTACATAAATTCGTATATAAAAATTCATTTCTTCCCAAAAAAAAAAAAAAATCCGACAAATTGATAACCTCCTCCTTTTTTAAGTCGATTAAAAACTTGAGAGTCAAACATATTTTTCATAGAAGTTTTGACAGTTCAGCAAAATTTATTTTCAATTTTTTAGCTTGCCGTCGGCATTTTCGCTCCCCACTTTAAGTTCTTCATTGTACCAGTTCCACGTTTTCAAAACACCAAGTCAACATACTTGTGGCTACTTTGTGTCAAATTGAAACGCTTTAAAGTCAACAAAAAGAAAAAAAGTAATTTGAAAAAAAAAACAAACAGCAAACAGCAGTCACAGACTGGTTGACTGAAAGCAAATGTGTTTTTGTTGTATTTTTCAAAGCTCAAACGAATGGCAATGCCCTTTTCCATCTAAGATAAAAATACATACATAAGTTACAGTTATGTACATACTATACAGTAAGAAGCTCAAATATGTACATACATATACAGTATATATACTTGCTATGTACACAGCAAACAAACAAAAAAGCCAGCTTTACTTTGTATTTGTATGCGAGCAATAGAAAGGACTCCGCAAAAGCGCCCGGCTGCTGGGTTGTTGTGCAAACCGAACAGAGAAGGATACCCGCAATAGAAAAGCGTAAAGATAAGAAAGAGAGGGCAGGGGTGCGGTGTCGGAATTCTAAGTTAGATGTTGCTTGACTTTATATGCCATACAGACACATTTAAGTTATCCAAAAGCATCCACACAAAATACATCAGCTCGTTGAACTGACCCCACTTGAAAGCATCCCAGTTGGGTGTGCGTGTGTGTGAGAGATTCTCTAATACACACACACACACACCAAGGCATGCTCATTCAGGGCATTGGGGTGTTATAATAACACTGGCATATCTTGATGCTGTACAAATCAACAAAAAAAATAAAATCCAGCAACACACTGAATTGGGGCGAACTACATAGTACTGGGGAGAGAATTCATTTTTAACTTTATCTCCCTCGAAAAGCATA
>NW_023462723.1:16629-17456 GCF_013731165.1 Rhagoletis pomonella
GTCGTTACAATAGAGTGGACTATTGCCAGCACATACAAACATGTGCATAAGTATTATTCAAGTTAGTATGTATTGGAATACGAAATTTGTTTAGTGACTAACCAGTATACAGTGGCTGCAGCAAATATACGAGGGAAGTTGAAAGGGGCAAATAAAGGATACACCTGCTGAGTGCGGATACCCGAAGGTCCTCTTTGGCTGGCTTTATGCATATGTGTGTATGCCATGTAAATGTTATGCGAAAATTAATGCAACAGCACAATAGCCAACGCTTTGTGTTACATGAATCGATATACATGTATGTATATGCATGTAGGTTTGTTGGTTTATGCGCCTTCAAAACAATGTGAGCGTGCTTGGCAGACATCCATTTCTTAGTCAGTTGCAGCAAAACAAAAACAAGCAGAACAAAAAAAAAAAACAACAAAAAATAGCGAAAATAAAATATTTACAGCAAACTGACTAAAGTTAAGTAAAAAACAGCTACTAACGCCAAACCAACAAAAGCGGTCTACGAAACAACAGAAATACAAAACAAATAAGGAAAAAGTGAAATAAAAAACTTGGCAGGAAACTTATTTAGTTTTAGTGGCACGGTGGTCGCCATCAATACACACAATGATGGTGGCGGGCGGTGCGATTTCAGCAGCATTGGACAGTGACAAATATTAATGACAATTTTCATACCTTCAACATGGTGCGAGTGTACACATATATACTCATTTATAAAACAAACTCATACAAACACACGCGTCACAGAGAAATCTAAAATTGATTGACGAAGTTGGAGCCGTGGCCACAATGTAGCATGGAAGAGCTGCTATTTC
>NW_023462724.1:0-17451 GCF_013731165.1 Rhagoletis pomonella
TTTTTGGCAGCTGTTAGGAGATGACCGTTACAAACTCTTGTTGTGGAGATATTACGATTAAAATTGAAAAAATGTCGCTCCAAACAGGGTCAAAAGGTTAAAGATTAACCTATTCATCTAATTTGGTTACTTTAAGATATAAAAATAACATACCCAGTTCCCCGAAAAAAGTGGCCATTCCCCAATTGCCACTTAAATCGAAATTCCCTGCAAATCGGGGAATTTCCCGCGAGTTGACAAGTTGAAGGATGCAGCTGTGCAAAAGAGATTTATCGCGAACTAGTTGTGGTTCTAAATGTACTAGAAGCGCACCAGTTCAAAACTAGAGATTTTCCCCACAGGGATACCTTTGGCTGTAGCTGAATTTGCAGAGGTGCTGACTGTTATTGGTTATATACCAGAAGGTCACAAAATGTTAAGATGTTAACACAAATTTTAGTTTTGTATTACCAAACTATGAAAAAGCATCTGCGACGTGCAGACTGAAAGCTTATTTGAACGAAAAACCCGCCAAGCAGAAATCTATTTAAAGTAAACAAGCCCCCCGCTGCATCCCTTTTTCAGTAGTTTCGAACTAGTTCAAAATTCGCCAGATGAGATCTAGTTCGTTCTGCATCCCTTTTTCTATGGTTTTGAACCAGTTCTAAACTCGTCATTTTAGATATAGATTTCTAAAATTGTCAATCTAGTTACTAGCGGACTGGTTCGTTTTTGGCGAAAAAGATCTAGTACGGAACTACAAATTTGGCTCACCAGTTCGGGGTTTCCCTACAGGGATGTAAACGTACATTTCTTGTAATCATTAAAACAAATTTAATTTCAAATTAAAAACAGAGAAATTGCACAATCGGAAAACCCGAAAACATTGACAAATCATGATACTTTTTTCTGTCGTCAGTCGATTTTAGAACTGGCTCGGAACTATAGAATTTAGGACTAGTTCGGGACTATCGATAAAGGGATGCAGCGGGGGGCAACTGACACTTCCTAGGACATCGCCATGTTAAATTCGCCAGTTGTTTGCATGAAAAAGAGATTTATCGCGAACCAGTACTGGGTCTAAATGTACTAGAAGCGCACCAGTTCAGAACTAGAGATTTTCCCCACATGGCAAATATGTATGTATGAATCCATTTAGTTCACCCAACGTGCCGCTACTACTTACATAAAATTGTGGCGAATACTGCGGCAACATTTAGCGAACAACGAGAAATAGGCAGAATGTTCGAGAAATGACGTAGAATGTTCCACAAAGAGAAACGTCAAGTTGGATGAACACTGCGAACAGCGAGAGAAAGAGAATGAGCGATGAACTTCAGAACGTTCGAGAGTTGCCATGCGTACGAGCTCAGGTATATAAGAGCCACGACACAGCGGAGTTGGACAGTTACAAGTCAGCAAGCTACAAGTAAAGTGAGCAGAGAAGTGAGCGAATAAGCAAGCTATAAGTTTAATTGTGTTAACAAGTTTAGTAAAGCGTTGTTATTGCTTTAACAAGTATTGTAAAGTGTTTTTACTCTATTAGCAAGTATTGTAAATTGTTTGTTGTACAATAAAGTTAATTGTACTACAATTTGGTCATCGTTAGCATTTATACGAGCCGTAGGATATTTGGGAAATCCCTCAAGGTTTCAAGGATAATCGTAAAAAAAGTATAAATTTCCACTGTGCAAAACTACTTGAGGAAAAATCATTAGTTAAATAGCACGAGTGCAACACCGTACACGTGATAGAAGTAAAACTTCTTAAAGAAGCACAGATGTGCGCCGCACACCCGGTAGAAATATTAACAACAATTAAACTACGAAGCAATCAGACGAATACAGTTGCTTATTGTATCCAAAGTTGGTACCAAGTTGATACGTTTTTATCATTTCTCATAACTTTTTTTTAATTTTTTCGAATACAAATGATATGATCATTCTTTTTCGCTCTATTCCGTATTCGGAAAATTATATGTTTCAATGGACACATCGATTGGAATACATAATTTAGATTTAGATAACATTTTTAGCAATTTATTTGAGAAACAAAAACATTTCGATTATTGTTTGTATTTTGGTCGATTTTAAATTTGCTACCCCAAAATAATTGATATCAAATAAAACACCTCTTTGAGGTAAAATTTTCGAGTGACGAAAGCTGAACTAGATACACAAAATTTATGATATTAACTTCGTGACGAGAATTATACGCATTTTTTAACTAACGTACGGAAAATCTTTTTTTATTCATTCGGAACGAAAAAAATGCTTATAATCAGGGTTAGGATTCTGTTGACTTGTCAAAATTTTTTTTGTGCTTCGGAGACGTTTCCTGTATATTTATAATCTTCGTTCATTTAGTCCAGATTTCAAACCCGAAAAGTTTTTAGGTCAACTTTTTGCTTTTTTCCCCAATTTTTTTATTACTATTATTATTTATTACATTAAATAAATTTTTGTAAATTCAGAAATTTTCTGAAGATCTCTTTGCAACACTGAATTAATTTTTTTAATTCAAAATTCTGGCATCTTTATAAACTTTGTGTAGCTTCACTTGTTATCTCTTTCTATTCAATTGACAACCGGCACATACTTAGATTTTTATTTTGGTGTGTTGTGTCGTTATCTTTTGCCACATAAATTTACCATTTTCAGAATACATTTGAAGTTCTGAGAATAAAATGCCAAAACAAAAGCCATCGAAAAGCAGTCACTTAAATTATTTGGTTCCGAAATATTTTCGACTGATGGCGCAATATTATTTTGTAAAGTTTGTGAAGTTAAAGTTTTGGCGGACAAGAGATATACAGTGCAGCAACACATAGGCCGCGAAAAGCACAAGCGCGGTTTGCAGCTTTTGGATAAAAGAAAATCCAAGCAGTTACTTTTGAGTGAAGCAGAAACAACGACTTTTTCAGGGCATTGTGCGATGTATTGGTTTCAGCTGATATTCCGATTAGTAAAATAAATAACATTAAACTGTAAAGTTTTTTGGAAACTTACACAGGGCGTAAGATACCCGACGAATCGACTCTGCGAAAAATCTACTTACCGCTGTGCAATGAGGCAACGATAAATAATATAAGAAACTGCACTGCTGGCAAACAAATTTTTGTATCAATGGACGAAACAAGCGACGTGGAAGGCCGTTATATTGCCAACGTCGTCACGAAATTAATATCATAAATTTTGAGTTTCTAGTTCAGCTTTCGTCACTCGAAAATTTTACCTCAAAGAGGTGTTTTATTTGATTCCTTAAAAGCACCAAGTAAATGCAGGCAACATGTAAACACAAAACAGCTGATATGCACTTTGACGCTTTATCTACTTTTACCCGGAGAAAAAGTCCGGGCTGTTTCGGGCAGAAAGAAGAAGACACTTACTATCCAATACGTTCCAATTTTCGCTCTCTGTTACCCATTTTGTTGAGTACGGGAATGATTTCTGGGCTATTTTGGGCACCCGCGGGATCCCGCGTTGCGTACGGGAAAGAACCTACCATTTCTACGAAAAGTTTTTTCCCCATACAAAAATACATGGAAAACTTTGAGCGCTTTGAGCGACCTCTAAATATTTTTTGATTTTAAAATAAAAAAAAAAGCGGTACACTTTTTTCTATATAGAACAATCCAAGGGGGTGAGAGCATTACAATTCCGACTTACTGTTTTTGGACAACCCTAATGTACATGCAGTCATATCAAGAGCACCTCATTTCAAAGTGATATTGTTTTCCACTTATGTTTATTTATTTATTTGTAAGAACTTTCATTAAAATAAAGTTCATTCTCTGAAGAAGTCCATATAAATCCAAATTTAAAACTTTGTAGAAAATTAAAAAAAAACCTACAAATGTTCATCCAAATGTCAAAATTATTTTCTCAGAATTTTTTGAGTATACAGATTTAAAGCCTTTTCAATTTTATTGCAATAATGTGCAAGTTTCAAGTGGCTAAAAATTTCCGTTGTTGCGGTTTTCTTCCATATAAAAATAAATAGTGTTTTTATTCGTTATATGGTAGCAAATGCGACAAAAAGAATCAAAGGTTTTAAGGCTCTTGAAACTTGCACATTATCACACTAAAATTGAATCGGATATAAAGCTTCTTACTAAAAAAATGAGTAAATAAATTTTAAATTTGAATGAAAGTTAGTTGATTTTTTTTAGATTTCTACAAAATTTTAAGCGTGGGTTTACATGGTTTTTTTAATGAACTTTATTTTAATTGAAATTGAACATACTGAAAACAAAATTTTAATGGTTAACCATAAAACAATATGAATTGCATAAAGCTTAAAGGGAAAAATGCCTTAAAAAAAAGAATAGTGGATGATCTCCAGCAAATGATCACTAAACGCTATATACCGTCTGTATTTCATTAATTTTATAATTGAATCATAGAAATATAAATAAATATTTATGATTTAGTTTCAACCCTAAATGTGCTACTCTTCCACGCAAATAGTGAAATGTGCTACTATTCCACGCGAAAATCTGAAATGTACTACTCTTCCACGCAAATAGTGAAATGTGCTACTTTTCCACGCAAAAATCTGAAATTTGCTACTCTTCCACGCAAAAATCTGAAATGTGCTAGTCTTCCACGCAAATAATGAAATGTGCTACTATTCCACGCAAAAATCTGAAATATGCTACTTTTCGACGCGAATAATGAAATGTGCTAGTATTCCACGCTAATAGTAAAATGTGCTAGTCTTCCACGCGAATAGTGAAATATGCTACTCTTCGTAGGGACCGACGATATACACGCAACGCACGATCCAGAATATAAAGGTCGCGCCCACGATTGAGAGAATACAAAGGTTGCGCCGATCTCGGACCGCTATTCCTCTCTTAACGAATTTGACAGAATCGTTGTTTGCATGACGTCACACTGGTGCAACTTGTTTACGTTTTCCTTGCAACATTTTTTCTTCTTCTTCCATTCTTGCTCACGTTTTGGCATTTCTCTCTCGCAATTGCACCAGTGTGACGTCACTCAAAAGTTATTCTCAAAAATCCTCTCTGATCGGCGCAATCTTGTATTCTATCATTCTTGGGTCGCGCCATTCGCGGGCCGCTAATCCTCTCTTCGTCGATTTGACTGCATCCACCTAATCGCTGACGTCATAAAATACTTTTGTTTACATTCCCTGTTGCCAACTTCATGCTTTTCGCACCAAATTTAGTGGGTATTCGAAACGCGAAAATTTTTAGTTTGGTGCTTGGCGCGTTTTTGGTGCTTTTGTTTTTAGTTTGAAGACACCAAATTAGAAAATCTTAAAAAAATGGAAGCAAAATTTATAGCAATCGTAAGTGTGGTAAGCAACTTTACAAAAATTTAAAAAAAATCATGGCATAGTGACAATCATAAACAGGCATGGGTAGAGCGTTAGCAGGTGCCCTGTATGGAAACGAACTAGTGCGGAACTGGTTCGGTTCTAGTGCGTCTGGAACCATGACTAGTACGCGTTAATTCTCTTTTGCATGCTAGCGACTGGCGAATTTAACATTGCGATGTCCTAGGAAGTGTCAATTGTACCCCGTTGCATCCCTTTGGCTTTAGTTCCGAACCAGTTCTAAATTCGAAAGATAAGATCTAGTTCGTTTAGCATCTCTTTTTCTATAGTTCCGAACCAGTTCCAAATTCGGCAGATGAGATCTAGTTCGTTCTGCATCCCCTTTTTTAGTTCCAAACCAGTTCCTAATTCGACTGATGAGATCTAGTTCGATCTGCATCCATTTTCCTTAGATATATATTTCTAATCAGGCTTGTTGAAACATTTCCCTTTTATATTAAATACGATCGGTTGAAGGAAGGACAATACCATCACAAATGTTTAAACGCATTTATTTAAAACTTATAAACCACATTAAAAGTAAAAATAATAAAAAAATATTAGTTCACTTTATCTTACTTGTCTAAATTTAAGCAAGAATTAAGATTAAGAAAAGCCAGTTGAGCATTTGTAGCAGCTGCGAGAGCAATTCAACGACTCCCGTAGCGATAGCAATAGCAGTAGCAAAAATTTCGCTTTGCTATGCTGCAAACCGCTATCACAGCTTTTCATTTGCTACGACTCCAAACAGCACATTGTTCGTTTTTTTGCTCTATTCATCTGCGTAGTAGTACAACGAAGCCCAGTCGGGAGCCGAGAAATACAAATACTCTTCGCGTTTTGTGCTACTTGCTCTGCTAATGGTTTCTTTAAATCAAGACCGATAGCAAGAGCAAACATAAAAACTGGCAAATAGCGGAGCATTTTCAAACGCTGATATGAAGTGCTTCGAAAGTTGTTGTCGTACTTAAATAAGATATGGGCATTCCCATGGTGGCGCACGTGACAGTCGTACGATTTCAATGTGATACAAAAAAGGAATACCATTTGTTTTCTTTAACTTTTTTGGGCCATTGTATAGCACATAATTAGCTGTATATTTAACCGAAAAATGAAATCAATCGAACTGCTTGGTCCTGAAATATAAGCATTTAAAGAGAGTGTCGTTACGTGACAAAAAATGGAAGTTGATTTTTTCTTTTCTAACAAAATCGCAAAACTCTGCGAATTGTGGATGGCTATTTTGATGAAACTTATTTTGATATGATTTGGAGCAATTCTAGTTGTTTTTAGAGTTTTTTGAATTAATGCAAATTGTTTCAATTCTCTTTTACAACCACAAGTGTGAAACGTGACGTGACGTGGCGTCACGTGACATAAATTTCCATCGTTATATTTTCGTTAATATTGCTTTTAAATGAATTTTCAACGCAAAAAAAACATGTATTTTATGTAGAATATATTTTATATTTTGACTTCAGACCCATTTCGGGGTCAATTTATTAGAAATTTATGATTTATTATGTTTCAACCTCATACGCCAAATTCGAACCAAATCGGACCTTAAATACGGTTTTTCGAAATATCTCGACCTTGGCACCACCTAGGAAGACTATTTTATGCAAACATGATTCTACTTACATAGCCAGTATATATTTTAAAAAGCAGACAAATCGGCCCGTAAATACGTTAGATATTCAACTTTTATTTTTTTCGTCGTGGTGGACCTTCCGCTGGAAACACCCATATACAGTCAGTCAATAAAGTTTAGGTACAGCGAAGTTTTTACAATACCGGCAACTATTTTTTAAATATTTTATTTGTCCCTAATCTTTTATAAAAATATGGTTAGTTATACACCAAAAACCACAAAAATCGGAGTTCTAAACCTTATGTAAAATTAAAGAAAACTCCGCAAATTTCCATCCAAATATTGCAATTTACACTCTTTAGAAAAAAGTTAAGTACGCAGTTTTTTAGCCCATTCAATTTTAGTATAACAAAGTGCAAGTTTGAGGTAGCTAGGACTTACCATTGATATTTAGCAATTTTTTTTTGTTGTTTGGTAAGTCCTAGCTTCCTCATACTTGCACTTCATTATACTAAAATTGAATGGGCTCAAAAACTGTAAACTCAACTTTTTGTAAAGAGCGTAAATAGAAAGTGAATTATTTTAATGAAATTTTGCAGAATTTTCTTAAATTTTGCACAAGGTTTGGAACTCTGATTTTTTGGGATTTTGTTGTAGAATTGACCATATTTTTATAAAAAATTACCGAAAATTAAAATATTTAAAAAATAGTTGCCCGTATTGTAAAAAATTAGTTGTACCTAAACTTTATTGACTGACTGTATTAAGGTAGCTGTGCTGGATTGCATAAAAAAAATTAATTTGTCTTTTCTTAAAAAAAGGGAGCTCTGGTGGCTTGCATTTTAAATAAATTTAGTGAGAAAGTGATAATTATTTTGACACTCTTTTTTTAAATGCCCCTTTTTCTGCAACTGCATTGCCTTTCTCAATTGTCCTTCAGGATCTTGGCCTTTGTTTATAGAATCACTAAGTATAATGATTATTAAGCAACTCAAAAACTATACCAGCGTGATTACCGACGTATCCTTTTGAGAGGTAGCCAGCCGCACCCTTATAAGAGGAATAAGACCCAAACTTTTCAGGTCGAAATTTTAGTATGTTGCGTCTGTATGGCCTTTTCAATTTTATAAATTATCATTATTTTTAAGCGGAAAAATAAAACTCAAATTTAATGATAATCTCTGCGCGAAAAATAAAAATCATAAAATAATCATTATTTGTAATCCCAAAAATAAAAATCAAATAATAATTATTTCCGTTTGAGCGAAAGAATAAAACTCAATAATAATTCATAAAATAATGATTAAATGCTTATTTAAATTATTTTACTCATAATGATTACCTTCTGTGCGTTTAAAATTTGAAATAAAATAGTTTAGTTAAAGTACCACATTTCACTGCTTTTGGCCTGGTGCGGGACTAGTTACTATCGGACTGGTTCGTTTTTGGCGAAAAAGAACTAGTACTGAACTAGAAATTTGGTTCACTAGTTCGTGTTTTCCCTACAGGGGTTATACATTTCCAACCGATATGTTTTGTGATTTTTTGGTGCAAGCGGTGATGGCTGAGCTCAATTGCCTTCCTGATTTCTTTTTCGAACGCAACAGGACCTTTCTTTTTAAATGCATCTAAGTGGAATGAAATAGATTATCATAAAATTTGTATAGTTAAAAGATACGTACATATGTATGTACATATGTATACGGTAGTGGCCACATAATTAGTGATACTCTTTATTTATAAGTTTTGACCATTTATTTAAGAACTTGCATCGATTTTTGAGAATTTTTGACAAAGTATGTTGAAAAGGTTTATATATAGGTATATAGTTATAAATAAATAACGAAAAAATAAATGGTCAGAACTTGTTATGTCCCTAATATGTGTACATATTACCTCCTACGTTTGTTTAGTGGTTTTCTCTCCCATCTGCCCTCAAAGTTAAGATGCAGCAATGCCTCCTCCGAAAATGAATGTTTAATACCGCTGGCTACGTCCTCAGACACAACTTTTATTTTTGATATAATTGACCTTTGAAAATTTATGTACAGCAATTAGAACGTGAAATATGTATTCCATAATATAATTCTTTACCATGGCTTGTGTATACTCTGGATCTTTTAATTTTGTTTCTATTAAATTCACAACGCAATAGGACTGCAGTGGTAGAGAACTGGCGATGCGATGCAATTTTTTAATATTGGATTCGTAAATCCGTTTTTCTTGCTCATGGCGATATTAAAAGCTCTTTTCTTCATTTTAAATGAAATATTTTATACAACTTATCTTTATTTTTCCACAGCACTTTAAGTTTTGAGCATCTTTTCGTGTTGCGTCCTTCTTTTTTCTGTTGATGTTGATTTGAACTTCTTCAGTACCAAGTACTTTAAAATACGGTTTTATTTATTACGTTTATATATAAAAAGAATGTCATACCACAATGGAAACTTTTATTTTTTCTTACTTTTGCTATGAACGGGGTCGAATAGTGATAAAATTAAAATTAAACTAATTAAGTTAAAAATTAAATCCAAGTACTTCAGTACTCGACATTAATTGGCAGGTACAACTACTTTTGTTGAGCACAAAGTGCAGCCCTAGTGAATCTTGTGGTTACTATGGCAACCAACTACCGTTACTTCTTATCAGCATTGCCACTCACTTGATCGATCAAATGACAGTCACTCGCTACAGAGCCAAACTGGCATATAAAATTTTGCATGTGTGTTAGTTTTCGTTGTGAATATGTTGGAGTTTCTGTCAGTCGCGTCTTGCAGGATATCTTGTGCATGTCTTTGAATATAGTTTTTTTAAGAAAAAAAAAATTATTAAATAAAAAATTCCTATAATTAACATATTCATATATGTTATATATATATATATATATGGACTTTTAATTACCTTTCCAACCCTATCCATACTTTGAAAATTGGTTTAAAACTTTTCAAAATATAAGCTATTGAAAATTCCACGATTACCCTCCCTAGTACCGCTCCTATGAATTTGCACCAAAATGGAATGTATTTATTAAAATCAGAGAAAAGCGGCGGGCCATGCTTACTTTTTCTTTTTTACCCAACGACCTCTTACTTGTTCCCAAAATTACACAGAAGGAGTCGTTAATCCCCCTAATATGCTTTCCACGCATCTCTGTAAAAAATAATGCTATTGGTACCACTGCAATTAAAACGTCACTTAAGGAAACGTGAGGCAAAATCTAAAACTCTAGTCTAGTACTTTTGGGTTGTGTGCAGCGTTTTCGTTTTGCGCGCACGGCAACACTTACTGTGAGGAATTTCGCCTGATGATTAGACGGTCTTTTCGAGGATAAAATTTTTATAATTGTGTTATTTATGAACAAAATGTAGGTTAAGTATATTATTTTATGCTTAATTATTTTTTATTAAAAAACGTGGATGTTGTGTATTTATCAAAGAAAACTAAATTTCCGAATATATTTTAATCTCTATTCCAAAAAAAAAACAGGTTTGTTTAGTTATAGAGACTCCAATGCCTGCCAGCGCATTTGCCCAGACAGCTCATTAATACAAAAATACTTAACATCAATATAGAATAGAATATCACATACATGAATCATACACACATACAAGAGCAATTGCTATGAATTGCTACCGTATAAATTCAAGACACGCATTTGGTTGGAGAGTGCGTTGGTTATGGCGGTCATAAGTTCAGCCCAACACATTCAATAGTCCATTAGCCGGAGCTGTTCCAATATGATGAGTAGATTTTAGTGAACCTCACAAGCCACTGCCTCTGGCTACAAGCTGGATATCTGAATATTGGAAAATAAATAGCAATTATCTTTTTGAAAATGATAAGAAGTGTTTGTTTTACCTGTGCCACTCTGCCTTAGTACGGTTGTTGCTCCCTTTCATACCACATTAATTTTGTATGCAACTCTGAATCAGCAAAATTCATGCTCCTTCTCATCAGACCTGTCAACCCTGATGAGACTTACCCCGAGGCAGCGTTGCCGAAAGCCTTAAGCTGAAATTAGTCGAGAACGCAGAACGTATACTTAAACGCAGTCTGTATACGCAGAATTTTGTCGATTACTGGAGCCCTCAGTGTTGCTTACTACACTGTTGCCCCTCATCAATGCCTTTTCATAAAATTACCTTTTCAGCTACAATTTTTCGTGCTATAATAGATTTTAGCTAAATATAAACTACTTAGTTTTCAACAAAAACCTTATTCAATAATAAATTTCAAATATTTTAAACATATTTTGAATTGGTACTTACATATATCTTTTTACCATCTGTAAAACTGACAAAGTGGCAACCATCTAAAGAAGGAGAAATCAGCTGACACGGGAAAATCTAAATTCCGCAGATTTCTGCGCTACGGGCTACAACTACAGAAAAATTCTGCGGTGTTGAGTTTCCATTTACACGGCGCTTTGGTAAGACAGATCGTGTCAGCTGACTCGGGTTTACGTACCGGTAGGTTTACGTTCTTGACTAATTTCAGCTTTACCCAACCGACGTTAGCACCCCATTTGTGAAAATATAAAGATTTTTGCAATCGATAGTTCGTCGATTGTTCTTTAATGTTCGTCCATTTTTAACGTTTGTTCGTTAGCCAACAATTTATAATTAATTTTTCAATTCCTGAAGTTAGCACCCGCAACAGATTATTTTGGGTGAATTATTATTGCAATCGATAATTCGTCGTTTGCTCTTCATTGTTCGTCCATTTTTAACGTTTGTTCCTAAGCCAAACATTTATAATTAATTTTTTACATTTTACAGTTCCTGCCTTTAGAACCCCAAATGTAAGAATTTCATTATTTTCATTTGTTAACTGTGATAAATCGTTTGTTCGTCGTTTTCTCATCCCTAAAATCGAGCATTTAACGCCGTTAATAAATTCATCGTTTTTACTTTACGTTAAGCATTACGTAAACGTTTAAACAATAATTGGAATTGGGGCCGATGATCTAAAAAAAAGTAGGCGCGGACCGCCCTCTTTTCCTGATTTTAACGGCATATTTTTTGTGTGCAAATTATCAGGGGTGGCGCTAAGGGGGCTAAACGTGAAATTTTCAACATTTTTAAAAGCTTATATTTCGAAAACTATTGAACCGATTTTAAAAATATGGACACAGATGGAAAAGTGATTGCAGGACCTTTCATTCGATATATATTTATGTATATAATGTATACATATTTTGAGAAAAAGTACAAAAACCTAATTATGGCAATTTTTTTATAAAAATGTATGTTTTTCGTAAAAAAGAATACGTAATGAACTATGTTAACAAATATGGTTATCAGAAAGAGCACAAAAATATATTTAATTTGATGTATGACTTGTAACAAAAAATTCTTCTGCACATTATATTTGTTTAAATATACATATATTAAAATATCGTTTTATATGAAAAAGAAAAAGCGCAGCAGGCAACAATTTGGAATAAAAAATCCCGCGATGTTTTATTCCAAATTTTCATTAGCTGTATAGTAAACTATCGTGTTATATAAAAACTTAAAAAAACGCCGCAGGTATATATTAAAGTATGCTTTTATATAAAAAAAGAAAAAAAGGGCCGCAGGTATATATTATAAAGTATGCTTTTATATAAAAAAAAAGAAAAAAGCGTCGCAGGAGAAAATTTTTAATAAAAAATCGGAACAACGTCGTCTTCGTAAAAGTTACGTAAACTTTGAAACTTTTTTAAAGTACAATCCCCTGAAACTTCAAAATGTAGACGAAAATGATGATGATGACAATGATTACGAAATTGAAATAAATTAATAGAATATAACATTAATATAGTGGGTTTATTTCACTGTTGGCAGTTGTACTTAAACCTAACTATATAAAATTATACGTCAAATTAAAGGTATTTTTGTGCTCTTTCTGACAAACATATCTTTTATTATAGTTGCGTATTTTTACGAAAAAATACATTTTTATCAAAAAATTTCCGTAAAATGATTTTGTTACCTTTTTCGAAATATGTATACGTTGTAGATACCTTTCCAACTGTGTCCATATTTTGAAAATCGATTCAAAAATTTTCGAAATATAAGCTTTTGAAAATGTTGAAAATTCCACGTTAAGCCCCCTAGCGCCGCCCTTATCAATTAAGCAAAAAGGAATGGACCACGTCCACTTTTTTCTCTAGCTCAACGGTCCGTATTCTTAAGGTATGCCATAATAAAGTGAAAAACTAAAATTTTCACTAAATTTTATATTCTGCCTTACTCTGAGTTTCGCCCGAAAAAAATTTCACCCGAAAATACCTATTCTGCCTATGGTAAATACATGGAAACTATAAGTGAAAAGTGAACTGGTTCGGAGAAAATGAAAATCATGATAAGGCTGAGTTTTATTTTCACTTCCCCATTACATAAAACGAGAATTGGCCCCCAAGACTTTCCGCGCACTGTTGCAACGCCATTAAACATCCACATCTCTTCTGTGCTCGTACTCATGGCAACTCTAGAACATTCTTTTGACGTTTCTCATTACTTAAATAAAAAAGTAAAAAGCATCAGTCTTATTTGAAAACAAAGTGGATGGAAATGTATATTCCCCCTTCGCCCCTCCATAGCCACGAATATATGTTTGCATCAAAAAAAAATGTATACCAGTAAAATCAGAAAAAGAGGGCAGACCACGCCCACTTTTTCGGTTTGTTCTGCCTTAACGGGCCGTATTCTGCAATTGTTCCTTTTAAAGTAAATTAGTGCATAACATTTAGATATGTGTTTGTTCACGGTGCAGCGAACAAAGGTGGCGCCGTCAGTGGTACCGCTACTTTGGTTTTGCCGATTTTGACAGTTGTGGTAACTTGTAAACAAACCTTTGTTTACAAGTCAGCGAAAGAGAAATTTTAATTATAAGTGAAAAATCAGTTTAAATGGTGTTAATTTGCAATTTGTGAGTGGTTTTTGAGTTGAAGACTAAAAACTAATAAAATGAAGTGCTGTGTGTTAAATTGCGACAGCCGTCAAGACGCAAGATGCGTAGATGCAAGTGTAGCGCTAGGCCGAATCGCTGCATTTTGTGTACATAGGGCACGGGAAAGCCGTTCCCGAAATGTTTCTTTATTATTACATTAACAGCATTTCCTCACAATGATTTTGCTTCTGCTCTAAGCAGCCTCCATTAGCAAGTTAACTATTCAATCCCGCTGAGATGCTGCCGCAGTTTTTTGCAGCAGCCTTTATTGCAATGCAATGGAGTGCACTAAAACGTTTGCTGAAGCAGCCTCAATTGCAAAGCAAAGGAGTGCACTAAAATGTTACCTATTCTCTAATAGATTAGGTGAAAAATGGAATATTTTCGCATTTAGCAAAATTAAACACGTTTTTCGCTGTAAAGTGAACTGTTTTGGCAGTTTGAACTCGTTCTTCTTTTCGCTCTTTTCTTTGTTTACTTGTGGTACACAAATGTCAACGCCCAGGACGGCGCAATCTTGTATTCTATCATTCTTGGTGTTTGTTTCACAGCATGCTTTCGAGAAACATCGACTTCAAATCACTGCGGTTGTTCTGGCTATTTCACACAATTAACAAGAAAATTATACCTTATTCTTTTGCATAAACATGCAATGAAAGTAAAAATTACTTAGGTCGGTGTTATGCATAAATTTTGGTTGGCAAACTGCGTGCAATTGTTGTTGCAGCAAACTCGGAGAGAGCAAGTTTGGCGACTCTCACAGCAAACTAGTTTCGTTTGGTCAAACTGCAGCAAATTCGGTGGTCATATACAAAAATTTTAGACAATTGTTGCTATACACAAAAATTGCCGTGATACCGAAAGCCAGAGAACTGAATTTATGCTGTAAGAGCTTCAAAGATTAGGGCACAGTTAATTGCCTATACGATATCATAAAAATATATTAATTGTGCGCGTTATGTACATCTGAAATTCTCATTTCGTGTTGGCAATAGCCATGAAAACCATAATGAACGTGCAACCCTGTGCCAAACTCGACATAACCACCTGCGAGCAAACTAAGCAGCCGCCATTTAATTTGGCAAACAAAAGTTTGTCTGCATAACACCGACCTTAAACGGATGGTCAAACTTGACATTATTTAATAAAAATGTAATTTTTCCAAAATATCGTAAAGAAAAATTTATACATTTTCAAACTCGTTTTGCTATATCGTAAAACTAAGTTAAAACTACTTAGTAGAAGTTTGAAATGCGACTATGAATAGAAGTGAATATCAAGTTGGTACTTAAATTTAAGTTGCGACTTTATTAGTTTCGACTTAGTAGCTGGACTATGAATACGCGCCCATGTGTTTAGCGACTTGCAATGATTGCCAGCTCAAATATTGTAGCAATGTCGCAATTTTGTCGCAGGAGAGTTTCCATACAAAAGTAATCAGCTGTGTCGCAAGGTGGCAAATTTTGCAACAACTATGCGACGTTTCATGAATCCTACTAATGTACTTTTAAAATTCAAAACTCAAACTCATTTACACATTCTCATTTTCAATATCAAACAACAAAAGTTCTGAACAATTTAATTGTCATTATTAATTGTTATCATCTTCATTTTCGTCTACATTTTGAAGTTTCTGGGGATTGTAGACATTCCCGCATACTTTAGAAAAGTTTCAAAGTTTACGTAAGTTATACGAAGACGACGTTGTTCCGATTTTTTATTCCAAATTTTCTCCTGCGGCGCTTTTTTTCTTTTTTTTATATAAAAGCATACTTTAATATATACCTGCGGCAGTTTTTTATGTTTTTATAAAAAACGATAGTTTACTATACAGCTAATGCAAATTTGGAATAAAACATCGCGGGATTTTTTATTCCAAATTGTTGCCTGCGGCGCTTTTTCTTTTTCATATAAAACGATATTTTAATATATATTTAAACAAATATAATGTGCAGAAGAATTTTTTGTTACAAGTCATACATCAAATTAAAGATATTTTTGTGCTCTTTCTGATAATCACAGTTGTTAACATAGTTAATTACGTATTTTTTTACGAAAAACATACATTTTTATAAAAAAATTGCCATAATTAGGTTTTTGTACTTTTTTCCAAAATATGTATACATTATATACATAAATATATATCGAATGAAAGGTCCTTCAATCACTTTTCCAACTGTGTCCATAGTTTTCGAAATATAAGCTTTTAAAAATGTTGAAAATTTCACGTTTAGCCCCCTTAGCGCCACCCCTGATAATTTGCACAAAAAAAAAATATGCCGTTAAAATCGCCTACTTTTTTTTACCTCATCGCCCCCAATTCCAATTATTGTTGGCTTTTGCTCGATTTTAGGGATGAGAAAACGACGAACAAACGATTTATCACAGTTAACAAATGAAAATAATGAAATTCTTACATTTGGGGTGCTAAAGGCAGGAACTGTAAAATGTAAAAAATTAATAATAAATGTTTTTCTTAGGAACAAACCTTAAAAATTGACGAACAATGAAGAACAAACGACGAACTATCGATTGCAATAATAACTAACCCAAAATAATCTGTTGCGGGTGCTAACTTCAGGAATTACGTAAAGTGAACATTTAAAATTTAATTATAAATTTTTGGCTAACGAACAAACGTTAAAAAGGGACGAACATTAACAGGTCTATTCTGCACGTTACCGAAGATTTTGTAACCGGAAAATTGTATCACCAAAAAATGTTACCAATTCTTGTCACCGCGATTCTAGGACGTTGGTAATGCAGTTAAAATATTCAGCTATTCAGCTATGAAGAATTGTGCAAATCCGGGCATTGCATATTTCACGGGGCAATAATTTGTTACCAGCTTATAAGATGGTAACAAAATTTACCGGTTATAAGAGTATACAGAATGCGAAAAGGGTTTAAAAATTGACAGGAACTTTATTTACCGGTTACAAACTTTTTATTACCAGCGCAGAATAGACCTGGACCCTTACTCTGTAGTTCGATTCGAAAGAAAATTTGTTCGCTTTCGAACGATTGGTACTCTGAAAGCACCTTTCGAGTAACATTCGTTCGATGTTCGAATTCCATTCTGTTCCCTTCGAATTTTATTTATCCCCTTTCGAATTTTCGGAAATTTGGTACTCCCTGCATCGAAAGCAAATGTCAAAATGGTGGAATTGTAGAAAATTCTATTCGACAGCAACCAAGCAGTCGGACGTCCGTAAAAATGTAAGTAATTGCAATAATATTTGTGAAAATATGTATTTATTTAATCAAAAAATTATTTTTAGGACAACGAAAATCAAACAACCAAATACCAAGCCTCGACAATTTGAAATATTGGTAAATTTCATGATGGAACACAGCGATTTGGCGAAAGGTCAAATTAAGGGTTTAGCTGCAAAGCAAACCTCTAATAATCTGTGGAAGAGGCTAGAAAATGAGCTTAATTCATGCGGACCTCCAACTCATAACTTCACTGAATGGAAAAAGGTAACAAATTTATTATGTTTTTGTGAACCATATTGTAAAACGTTATAATTTTTTTATGTAGATATGGGCAGCTTATAAAAGCAATATTAAGGCGAAGTTACGAAGGAATAAGGAGAGCA
>NW_023462725.1:0-834 GCF_013731165.1 Rhagoletis pomonella
GTATTTGATATGTTGGCCGAATCCAATAAAGCACGTTATTCGATTCCATTCTATGCAGATTGAACTGATGCCAAGTCCTTCTCTAACTGGTATTTGTATCCTCTGCAACCACCAACGGCCGCAGCGCTTCTCATAGATTTACAAAACTTATTTTTTATTAATTAACCGAGTTCCAAAAAAGGAGGAGGTTATCAGTTCGTCGGAATATTTTTTTTTTTTTTTGTATGTTACCGCATAACTTTGGACCACGTCAACCGATAATTCCTTTTGCATCGGAAAGGTAGTGTCTCAGAGGTGGTCCCATACTAATCTGGTTAAGATCCGATCAGCGGATCATGAGATATCGTGGCGGTAATCGCCATCGCAAAAGCCCGTTGCCTTTCAGACGAAATACCTTAAAGTAAGTTTCACGAAAGCAATTTAAGTGAAAACACATTTTTTTTTACTTGAATTTATTACAGTCGGTGGTGATTTAAGATTTACCCCCTGCACAACTCAACCCTGGTGTCTCCGAATGAAGCTTTAAGGCATAACAATACTGGCAAAAATCACATAAATTGGGCCAATTGTAACACATAAAAATTCGATATTCTCAATGGTGCAACAGGTTTATTTATTTCTTTTCTAACTTGGCGATTATTCGTAATCACTCCAGCGCCACGAGGCAGGTCTTTTTTGCAATAGTATTGCCTTTACCGTTACCAATACATATTTTGAATATTAGCCAAAGTGGATCATCAATAAGATTTTTAGTAATAACTTAACTCCAATGTCAACTGGCGGGTGAATTTGTGAATCTACACTATCTAGAGAGTTACTCAAAAACACACAAAA
>NW_023462725.1:1234-17440 GCF_013731165.1 Rhagoletis pomonella
ATATATTTTTTAAATATCCATCAGACGCTCCTTAAAAGTATTTTTTTTTGTTTTCTTTCTTTGTTGGTTTTTGTTGTTATACTTGTTAGATCTCCTAAATGTATCTTATAACTTTTCAATGCGTTTTAAGCACTAATCTCTGGATTTGAATTAGTTTCCATTTATCTTATATTAAAACACGTTGCCGCATAAGTAGAGAAATACATAATAATGTATTTTCAATAATCCGCTTTATAACTGAAACGCTATAAAACAATGCATATCTAATTTTTGTGTTTCAAGATTACTACTTAGTTTCGTTTAATTTTGTTAATTTTATATTTAGTTTTACGAGAAGTTTTCGTTTTGTGCGATTCAAATCTTTTAGTAGTTACTAATTATTGTTAGCACTTGTAGGAGTGGAGTTGTATGCATATGAGCAAGTTAAGAGAATAGGAAAATAAACATCTATGTAATATTTTTTTTTTTCAAATATGGAAAATTTCTGCAATGAACTTGAATGTTAGCTGTGTTGAGCTGCACGAAATAGTAAAAAAATATGTGTATCTTGATATGTTGCCTAAATCGATAAATTCATTCTTAACATGCTAATCAATGCTATGCGCAGAAATTTTGGTTTAGTATTAAGTGTTTGTTGAGCAAAATGAAACAACAGATTTATTTAAATAATTTTATTTTTAACGATTTTTTCAGGATATTTGTATGAATTTTTGTTTGTTATAAATGAAGCATTGCTATTATTATTCATGTATTTATAAATAAGTTAAATAATTAAGTTGGTATGCTATGGATAAGTTCTTAAAACTTTTGCGACCTGAAAAAATATTTATTTTTATACTTAAATGCTGGTGTGATATTAATGATTTTAATCCTTTTTATTACATAAACGCTAAATAAAACAAAAAATAATGACGACGGCGTAAAAATCAAGCTTGTCAGATTATGAAATTACTGAAGTAGGAGTAAAAAACCACAACAAGTTATGTAATTGTTTTCAAATCTATCAATTCGACATGGATTTTTTTAAATAATTTTCGCTGTAAATTAAATCTGCAACCAAATAAATGTCAGAGCTGGTTTCAAAGAGCCAAGCAAGGCTTTCATGTCCTTTTTAGTGTTAGTACAAAATCTTTGGGCAAAACATGCCTCGGAATCTAGAAAAAAGGACCGACGCCTTGCATTAGTGCACTTCGAATAAGTTATTTTGACCAAATAATCTTTCTAAGACTAAAATTTAGGTAAACGTTTTTTCAATGCGGTAACAAAATTCATTGCCTTCCGAAGAGTCTACGACATTCGTGTTCGATTGACTGAATCGTTTTGAACCGAGTGAAAAAAAAAAACACAATAGACATAAATTATCTGAACCATTGCCATAATCAGCTCTGAAAGGACATTTTGTTTTAAATCAATTAGAAACAACTAATGTATTTTTATAATAAAAATTATTATGCAATAAAAAATTGGCTAATAAGAAAATAGTACCTTTTTATTCTCTTAGAGCGGCGATATAGCACATGTGAAAATTTTTCCCGCACTGCATGACTCAATCCGTTTTCTGCCGTTAACTAATTAAGAAATCTTCAGAATTTATATCGAACATTGTTCCACTTTTTTAACTCCACTCATAATCCATAAATTTGATTCCAGAGCTTTATACAAAACTTTATTTTTTTTTTAGTTTTTTTATATTTTTCGATTTTTTCTGGTATTAACTTTAAATGTACGAACATTACTTACTTTATATTATATTTTTTCAATTTATTTTAACGCTTTTATTCGGCTTAACAAGTCTTTCTTTTGCTTTTTATTGCATATTTTCATTTTTAATTAGTTTATTATTTTTGTTTATTACGATGATTCTTATTTTTTTAATTCCGTATATTTTGTTTATATTATTTGTAAGCTAAGATTTATTTATTCTTATGATTGGGGATTTTTTAGAGTTAAAATATCCAAATTAAAATACGTACATAATAATAGCGATTTTATTTATTCGGGTTTTGAATTCTAGAGAAGAGAGAATGCTTAGTTTTGTTGTTTTTCTTGTTTTGTTTTGTTTGTATAAATTAAAATATTAAATAAAAATTTACTTCAATATATAAAAACAATAAACTAAATTTTGTGAGCAATGTAGTACAAGAGAAAACATTATACCGTAATGTGGAAGAAGTATGAATGAAAACAATTTGAGAGAGAAATTGGTATAATGAAACAATAATAATTTAAGTTTGTCATACAAAAGAAAATAGTTGCATGGTTTGATTTGTATTTTTTTTTCGAAAATTTCCGATTTGGGTTGTATTTGTAATTCCTGCTTGCTTTCCATTTCTTTTGCTTTGGAAGCAACAGCATTTCCACTAATACAAAAATAATAAAAAATTTCTGTTTCCTAAAGTCATCATCACGACGCAAATCAGTTTTTTTTAAATTCATATAATCTTATAAAGATTACTGCTGTGTCAAATTTTCCTGTATTGGTGGTGTTGTTGTCGTTGATGTGGTCGCAACTGCAGCGTTTACGGTGTTGTAGCGCGACGGTTGTTGTGGATGATAAAAGAATATTAATGGTTAGCGACGTGTGCCGTAGCTGCTGCTGCCACCACCTCCTGATGTCTGTGTGCTGTTTTGATTGCCTCCGCGCACTTGTGGACCACCACCATTCGTTGGACCACTGCGATTCTCACTGCGATTGAAACCACCGATACGTGGACCCCCGCCGGTAGATTGACCTCGAGACATGCTGTTAGTATTGGTACCACTACCGCCAGTGTTGCGCATCATGCCACTTGTTCCACCAGCAGAGTTTGAGAGGGAACGAGTTGGTGGGCCACCGCTCATGTTGCGCTGTGAATTGTTAATATTACCGCCCATGCTGCTACCGCCCATCGGCTGTCGTGGTGGCATATCGTTTGGACGTATGATGCGCGGCTTTTTCTCTTCTACGTTTAATTTTTGACCATCGGGAGAATTATCGGGGAAGTAAAGCGGCTGCGAAAAAGTAATGGAATTTATAATAAGATTTTAGTTTAGTGTTGAGTGTGTTTTGAGACATAAACATAATTGAGACTATTGCTGAATCCATCGTAAGAAATTTACTAATCCGAAAGCTCGCTATGAACACGAAGTGAACTGGAAAACGTTGTTACCAGATTCGAATGCAACACTGAATTTTCTAGCTAATCAAACTTGGAGTAAAGGCGGATTCATCGTTTTAGTTCAGAACTTTTCTTCCAAGCGGTTGTTGTTCTGTTTCTCTCTCTGGGAAGTCAAGTTCAGAACTACGCCTTTTTCAACAGTATTTCAGAAAAGCTCAAATGTATTTCAGAAGAGGTCAAATGTATTTCAGAAAAAGCCAAATGAAATTCAGAAAAACACATTCGGCCTTTTTGAAATTCATTTGGCCTTTTCTGAAATACATTTGTGTTTTTCTGAAATACTGTTGGAAAAGGCGTAGAACTATAAATCCGCCATAACTTTCTATTGGACCTAAGGCTATTGAGTCATTTAATTTGTCGATTGTTATGGATTTGTTGACTGAAGCACGTAAAGAAAACCATTAATTAAGTTAAATCATTTTCCATTTGAGGCAAAACTTATGTATAAAAGATAGGTATGTGATAATTTTTCCCCATATCCTTGACAAACAATATTCGATCGTTGCAAGAAGAACATAATACAAAAGCTCCGTTCCATAAACCGACATTTTACATATCGCTCCCTTTATATCAGGGTCCGAGAACGCGTTCCGGTTTTGGTTTAGTTATGCATGAAAACAAAATGTATTGTCAAGAACATTCCAATAAAAAATCCAAACAATATACTGAGAACAGTATGAACGAGAACAAAAGGTGCCGGAAAGTTCTCAAGAAGAACATATTGAGAATGAGAATAAAAGCATCGAGCACGTTTTCGATGAGGTACAATAATTACAGGTAATGTCATCCCAGAGCGCTATATTCCGATCTGCCTTATTTAAAAAATATCATTGTTGCCCACACTAAAACGTGTACTGCTAGGGAAAAGGGATATTTCCATACCCCATATACCGCTGTGGTGTAGTGGTAAGCAGTGCGCGCTTTCACTCATCAGCAGCTGGGTTCAAACCCTGGTCAAAGCAACATCGCAAAAAAATATAGAAAAAAGATTTTTTCTTAACAGCGGTCGTCCCTCGGGGTGGACAGGTAATAACGGAGTAATACGAGTTAATCAACAGAAGTGAAGTCAATGGACTTTATTTCCCACCCTGGTGCGAAATATAGTCAATTGACAGTATTACCTTTTCAAAAGTGAAATAAAATCCATTGGCATTATTGCTCTTTCAAACATTAAATTTGCTTAGCTTCGCGGCGGCCCACGTCCGGGCGCCACACCTCGCGCCCCGCGTACATCGCGCGCCCGACGCGCCACACTACGTCACGCTGCGTCGCGGCCACCCCCTTCCCCCTCTCCCACCGTGCTGTAACGCAGGTAGATTTATTTTTTGGATACGTTGAAATAAAATTTTTATATATTTTACATATCGAGGGCTTATATTCAATAATACCCTCTATATCTGCAAACTTTTCACAAAGATCAGATTCTGATATAAAACTCCACCTAAGATTTAACTGTTATCGGTGATATTAATGCTACCTTATATAACGCTTGACAGAAGAATTTACACTATTAGGTTCATTCCTTATCTTTTTGTACTAAAATCTGAAAAGTATCAAAATTCCAGAGTGTACGCAAAATGAATGAATAATAAAGAGAATAACAGGAAAATTTTTAGTCCAAAGAATGGCAACAACAAAACTAACGTCAAATAAGTATAGACATGTATGTACAAAACACATTCACACAAGCACAATAAACACTTACTAGATCAATTATTTTTTGCCTCCTTCCAATTTCAATTCATTTTTTTTTTTTACTTTTTTACATTATAATCACTTTTTGCGTATTCCTTAATTTCCGTTAATTTAAATTCAGTTGAGTTTGGCACTTTTCAAGATTTTGCCAGCAAAAATTGTTCTCACTAAATCTGACTACTTCGGACTGAAGTGTTGCTCTCATTTTTGCCGTCATTTTCGATTTAAGGAACGCTTTTTGGACTAAATCTGACGACTTCGGACTTTTTCTGACTATTTCTGGGAGATAAGGAACGCAACTATTATAAATTGGAAGTCAGAAGTAATATATCAGTGATGACAAGTAAAAAGTCCCAGACGGTTTCTAAAATCACAAATTAGTTTTTGTGCAAATTGCAGATAGACATTTTCACACTATGTTAGCCAAATTTCTAAGCTTTCAGTTAAACAAAGAATAATAACGCGATCTCTCCCGGGAATACAACTAATTCCTTAATATTCACAAAAAGTAACATAAAAATACTTGTTTGAAACTCGCTATTTCCGTTACATTTAAATTGAACTTTTGCTTAATAAAAGGATTAAAAAAATTTACCTTTAAATGCACGATTACCTTCTGTATGCGGATCCATCACTACTTTTTAAGAATATAATGCAGAAATCAAAATATGGCGGAAATTCGTTCCAAAATAAATCAAAATATTAACTTAAAACCGTCACGATCTTTCTAGAGAGCGAAAATTTATTTATAAGCAGTGTTCGAATATTCTGTTTCCGGTCAACAGTGGGCGTTCGCTGTGCAAGAAAAGTGATGAGGACTGGGAAATGTTATTTGGAATGTTCTCTATCGAAAGTGACTAATTTTTTAAGTTTTCTCCGAAATTTTGTCAAATTGGTTTTTGGCCGACAAAACCGTTGAAATGTGAAAGGTCAAGCATTTAAAGGGTTATTGGAACGAGAGCTTGATAGCAAACAAAATGGGAAGAAAAGTTCTAACATACAATGCATTAAAAACACATGCACGTATACGTATTGTTGAACAAAATTTTGTTTTTTAATATATCGTCGCCTGGGTAAAAGATTGTTGTAAGCGCAATTTTGACGATTTTTAGTTCTAGATGCAGTTATATATTTTGAAATACGGTCTTTCGATTGGTGTTATCAGTTTTCAGATATCTCCTTTAGTTTCCGAGATATTGACAATTTTTTCTATAATTAAGTAAAAATTTAGTTAGTGGTGCAGTCATATTAAACTAATCAATATCTTAAAAATGACGTTCTCCATTTTTGGATATCTCCTTTAGTTTCCGAGATATTGGATAAAAAGTGTCGTTAATTTAGTAGAAATTTTGATCACATTTTGTCGTATTTCATACAAAGTGGCTTCCAAATTGCGGTCAAATGGCGCTTACGACAAAATTTTACTAAAGGAAATCCTTCATAAACTCAAAACTAATTAACAATAACCATTAAATATTAAATAACTTAAGAGTTTTGTGAACTAGTAAAATTTTCAGAGACTTTCGAGAAAATCTATCTTCGCGGTTTTGAGGAAAAGTATTCCAAACTTCAAACGCGATTTCCCACAACCTACTATGGGCTTTGTAGTAGTGGTTTGTTTGGGTTGGTGTTTTTGTTTCCGCTAAGCATTTGTGTGCAATATTTTAAAAATTCATGTCACAGGCCAATGAAAACAATCGGAACAAGATGAACTCGCCTTGTAAACAATTTCAATTTGACATTTTAAACCGTGACGCGAATTAAAAAAATTTGATCACCTGATCTAATAGCATCACCTTATATTAATCCGCCTTAGATTCAGTGTTAGCATTTTTTTGAAATTTTGAAAATTTAATCTTTGATAGATTTTTAAATAGCCTTAAAAGGGTAAAACTATTTACTTACACATTGGGACAAGCAATTTTGAACTGACTCAGCATCTTCGTAAGTAATAAAGCCGAAATTCTGTGGGTTCCTTGCACCAGGTGGTAACTTGCCACTACTCGCCTTGGACATAACCCGAAGCTCCAGTACCTGACCGAAGCGACTAAACAATGCTTTCAGCTCTTCTTCTGAAGCATGATGTGGTATATTACCCAAGAATAGCTGTTGGTTGTCAGATTGTTGCGCATTGCTGGTGCGGCGCGGCTCATATTCTAACAAAAATTAACATACAATCAGATAGGAAGGAAATTGTTATCATTATTTATTTACCTTTATTGATTCGGGATGTATTGCTACGCTGCGGCAGTGGACCGCCTTGTGAAACCGAACCAAAATTGTTGTTATCTAGCCGCAATGATGAAGAGTCGCTGTTGCGCGTATTGTAAACCGAGAGCGAAGAAGTAGTGTTGGAGTTGGACTGTGAGTATGTGGTAGAGGAAATGGTTGTCGTCGACTGATACGTATTATTAGACGATAGCTGCTGTTGTTGGAGTTGCTGCTGTTGCTGCATGGCAGCAGTAACGAAACCGCTCGGCGAGGATGAAGTCGACTTAAAGAGATTTGCATACGTTTTTGGTTCGTTCTGTTGTTGTTGTTGCTGTTTAGCGGCTTCATACTTTTCCTGTTGCTGTTGTTCATTAATTGCCTTAAAATCATCAACAACTTGTATATTATCAGCTGCTGCTGCTAATATATTAGCCGATCCTGTGCGAGGGTCTGATTCAACACCACTGGTCAATTGAGGACTAATGCCACCATCTTCGAACTCTACGGTCGTTGATTGTTGTGATGCCAGCGTTTGTGCCACCAATGGCTGCGGCAATGGCTGTTGTTGAAGTACATGCGGCTGCAACAGGGCTGATTGTTGGAAGCCGGTTATATTTGCAGCCGAGTTCTGTGGAATTGTAGTGGATGCAGCAACTGGCACAGCAGCAATGCCAGCAGCAGGGACAGTTTGAGCGGCAATAACGGGTGTCGGTACATTAACGCTACCTCCTGCGGGCTGCGGGACCACAGGGGAAGCAGTCGGTGCGACTAGTTGTTGTTGTCCTGCACCTGGTTGCTGCTGCTGCTGCTGATTTGCAGCCGACAATATATCCTCATGGCCAACAACGCCATTCAGCTGCACCTGTTGTGGTACACTAGGGGTGGGCGCTGCAGCTGAAAATTGTGCAGCCAATGGCACGGCGGCTGCTCCTTGCGGTGGTGCTGTGGCTGCCAATAAAGGCACAGGACGGCCACCAGCAGCTGGCACTGAATAGTAAATAGCTTGTTGCTGTGGTGCACCGCCTGTAGCCTGTGCGCCTAGCTGTTGCTGGGGTAACACCGCAGCACCTGCTGGTGTGGCCACTACCTGCGCTGAAAGCTGAGCTTGTTGAATTGGTTGCTGTTGCTGTGGTTCCACAGTTACAGCCCCCGTTCCAGCGCCCACTTGCAATACGACTGGTTCACTTCCGGGAGCAGCAGTAGAAGCTAGAGCCGGCTGTTGCTGTTGGTCATGTTCATCATCGTTTTCTGACCGCGTTTCTCCATCATTTTCCTCATCCGAATACATGTCCTGGTAACGGAAGATATCATTGTGAACGTAGTACTTCTTCGGCGACTGGGATGCTAAGACAAAGGTCTGAGTAAAACGGCGCATAGGTTGGCCATCATTCGACAACTCGCCAGTCACCTGAACAACAACACCATTGCCTAAGGTCGCTTGAGCATCCACTTGGCTTATTTTGGCATGACAATCATGAAAGTTTAGCTGCTGAATGCGATTGTGGATATTGCGCTGGCCAACAACCAAAGTCGATTCGCCATGTATAAACGAAGAGTTGTTATTGTAGAAACGATGTAAATGGTTTGGTGCACGGTTAAGTAGAGTATAGTATTGGCGCACGAACTCGCGGCCAACAGATTGTGGAGATGGTTGTTGGGATTGAGTTGCATCCATTACCATTGCGTTTTACTTTTAATCTTGCGCTGTCTGGCGGATTTGCTTGCTTTTGCTGTTTTCTTTATTGAAATATTCCTTCTAGTGCCGAAATTCGTATTTGCAGAGAGCAAGAAATGTGGGAAAATCTCGTGGATTATTTGCAGATCGATGATGACAATGAATATCACTTGAAGCGTTCACCGGTGAGGAGGCGTAAAAGAACACGATTATGGGTTTGAACAGGTTATACTAAAAAAATAAATAAATAATAGCTTTTAGTTTTAGTTTCAGCAAAAATTTTGAAAAACAAGACAATGCAAATTACATTTTTTTCATAAGTTGCTTATCGCAACAGTGTAAATAGAGTGAGTTTCAAAAAGGTTGTTGGTTCATTAATTTTAGCAATTATGGATCGTTTATATTACAAGCAACTATTAATGGATTCTAAATAACGTCGCTACCATGTCAAACTATCGAATGTGCGAAATTGGTTTTTCAATTACAATACCTCGCGCATGCATTTACGCAAATGGGCAAATCGTCAAATTGCGAGTCGTTTTAGAAGCAAAGAATACTGACTTTAACAAAGTGTCGAATTCCACACTTTTTCTAAAAACACTTTTTACAACAGTTTCTTTGCCCATTTCACATTCGATACATTGTCATGGTAGCGACGATATGATAACATCTCTTAAATTTAGAACTTAAAAGACTCTGGTCTACTTCGTCGTATCTAATCTTGCCCTCATTCACCAGTATGTCGAAAGCCTCTGCTTCTAAGACTGTGTTTTATGCATATATATAATACTTCTATGACTATGACGAGGTACGAATAGCGATAGCGCGCTTGAAAAACAACAAAGCTGCTGGAGCTGACAGCCTGTCAGCTGAGCTATTAAAGTACGGTGGCGAGGAGTTGATAAGATGCATGCATCAACTCTGATGCAGAATATGGTCAGATGAAAGGATGCGTTCCAAATTCTATAACCATTTCTTTATGAATCTTCAAAGAAAATCATATGAAGTCGTTGACACGAACTCGTAAAGAAGTTTTTTAAGTAAATTCTGGAAAAATTCCTCACATCGCAGGATTATTTTCATTGCTCATTCATGATCAGGCATGGGCAGAGAGTTAGCAGGTGCTAAAAGAGCGTAAGCGTCGTGTGTACGTATACAAGCGAGAGCGCAGCGATGAGAACACGACAGCATGCAAATGAATTAGGCACACTAACACATTCTCGCTTTTAGCTCACGCTTGTTTGTGGTAGTGCCCACCTCTGTTCATGATCCATGAAATCTTGGAAAAAAAACGTTTTACCACACTAAAAGCATCAAATTGTCAAACGGTAAATATCAGGATTACACATATTTGAAATAAAACTTGATGTATTTTTGACTAAAATACTGTATTTTTATAAGATATTTTTTTAGGAATCTGGCAACTCAAAAAATTGAGCCATCTACGTCATCAAGATGGCGGTCATGGCTGATCTCGTAACCTTGTATTCTATGAACCTTTATTAAAAATATTGGATGTTTTCATTATATAACCTCAAATATCGCAAAAACCGTGTTTTTGGCACTTTCGAGGTTAGGATATCTCAAAATTCTAGTGCTAGAGCCATTACGTGGCCAGATTTGGATTCAGTACCAAGAAACGATGTGTTTTACTCAGGTGGTAAAAAAAAATCTGGATACTGTTATTCAGTTTAAAACAAAAAGTGGTTCCACTTAATCACGTATATCTTACGAACCAATTTAGCAATATTAAAACGAGATATGTCCAATCAAAGCTAATAAAATTCTCCATAAACCATATATGTATACATCAGTTCAAGGCGAATTAGTATAAGTTGGTAGCAGGAGAGCAAAAACAAAAATTTACATGTATTTTGTTTTTGCTTTGGCGGCATAAACTGTCAAAATCTGTAAGTGTGTGTGTGGAAATTCAAGCAAAATTTTTCAATTTGACATTAGAAGCCGTAAGGCGAAACACATACACAAAATCAGCTGGTCTGGTAACACCACCTTATATAAATTCGCCTGGCATCAGTTTCTGACATGACAAAAAAATTGCACAACCTGTACAAGCGAGCTCAGCTCTTAGCTCCGTTCCTAAATGAAACAACTTTTATTGATTTATTTTTTCTTACATATAGAGTCCGGCATCGGCCTTTTTTCGCCGATTCTTTGCCGACAGATCAAAAAATGAATTTCTTTGGTTGAAAGTGATTTAAGTTCTGTCCATACAAAAGTATGTTCGACAATTTTCTTTTATATGGAGAACAGTTGCTAAAAATTAAGAGATTTTATAGCAGCTTGAAACTTGCACTTCATTATACTAGAATTAAATGGCCTATAAAACTGCTTACCAAAATTCTGTTTAAAAAGTTCAAAATTTTGGTGAAAATAAGCAGAATTTTTTAATTTTTGTACATAGTTTAAAATCTAAATTTATATGGTGTTAGTTGTATACCAGCTAGACTTTTATCATCCCTGCAAACCATTTTTGAATGATAGAGAAATTTTAAAGAATTCGTAAAGATTTCCTCCGATTTTTTTCCGAATTTTCTAAAATGAAATAAGCCGTGAACACTTCGATTCTTTTACGAAATTTCGGAAGAAAATCGGTAAAGCAATGATATTGATGCTGCTATGTGAAGAATTTCTTGCAAATTTTTTTCAGAATTTTCTTTATTTTTCGTACACAAATTTCTTTACGAGTTCGTATCAACCACTTCTTATATTTTTCTTTTTAGGTCCGTAAAAAAATCGTTACAGAAATGGAATACTCCTAAAGATTTCGTTAAGATTTCAGGAACTTTGGTTTGCAGGGATGACAGAAGGTAGTTTCACTTTGAAATTTTTTTTACATAAACTGTGCTTATGACGTTTATACTTTTCGTAAATTTCTCAAGTAGCACTGCCACCTCAACAAGTTACACTGGTTTACAGCTAAAATGTTCTATGGATGCCCTTATCCAATCCCTATGTAGAATTGCTCGGTGATTCTAAAAATGGATTTAATTTTTTTCTATGGATACTTTTTCAAGATATTTTCAATTTACCGTTATTCTGCTTAAATCAAAAAGTGGTTCCATTTAGTCGCGTATATCTTACAAACCAATTAAACAATCTAAATATGTAATACGTCAAATGAAAGCTAATAAAATTCTTCATTAACCGTGTATACATCACTTTCCGATGGGACTTACTAGTTTCTGCCAAAAAAATTAATTATTCTATTTTTTTGTATGAAAAAATTAAAAAAAAAATTAAAATTTAACAGAAGAAAAATTTTAAAAATAAAAGGTTCTGTGCGAAATTTTTGCATCTGTGCTAAAGCCTTTTCTGTCACAAACCTAAATAAAGTTACTACTGAAGAAAATCGATGGATACATAAGAAATAATGAGTGGTCAAATGAAAATGCGCAAAAATTGTATTTGTATGAAATATGGGTTACTTTCTTTCCTGCTCATGTTTCTTATGGTAAAGTTTGGTTTTTTTTTTAATTTTTTCATTAAAAAATAAAAAAAACTGCAATCCTTTTTAATATTATAAATCCGAAAATCAGTTTGTTTATTTGCTACGCTTTCACGCTTTAAATAATCAAACAATTACATGAAATTTAATACAACGATGTCATCTTTACTAATATTATAAGTCCGAAAGTGAGTTTATTTGTTACGCGTTCTGTTATTGTTGTTGTTGTAGCGGTTACAACAACCCCGCCCACATCGGATAATATCTCAGTCGTTGTCGTCAAGTTCCACTAATGGCAGCCCTAAGAAGCGGTCCGCAGGGAAAAGGTGTTAGGGTTGTCGGGCTATCCGGGCATACGAAGAGATTTTTTGAGTTATCGGTACCATTAGCAGTACCATTAGTACCATAGTAGTACCATTATCATCTTTTTTTTTTTAAATACATCAACCACGCGCTTTTACCTAGCAGTGTTCATTGTTTTTTATCTTTTGTTTTTTGACGTTTCTCCTCTATTTACCAAAAATAATCAATAAATTAATGATGCAGACGGAAAACTTATATTTTTAATATAGGATTATTTTATGATTTGAATTTCAGGGGAGAAATCTTGTGTTCTTAACTACGTATTGGATAGTTCAGCACGAAAAAGCCGTTCGGAAATCCGTATCCCGCTCTTATTTTTTACATGGTATCCGAGTTCCGGTCCCACCTTTTTGGAGAGGGCATCAACCGCCATTGACGAAAATGTAACCCCCGACCATCAAGGCCCTCTCTTGGTCGTAAGAGACCCCTTAGAAAAATGGCCAAAAATCACAATTTGCATTTGAGTCCTCAGTCTTTTTGCTATAAATCATTTCTGCGTAGGCGTGCTTTGGCTGCGCTTAGGGATTATTACCCTTAGTAATTATTAGGGATTATTACCCGTAGAATTCTCCTTTCAGTGCTGCCGAAGAGAAGAGGGAGGAGGGGGAGAAGAAGAGAGGAAAAAGCCCCTCTTCTTTTGTCAAAAGTGTATAACATTTCTTGTGCATATAACTCCGGCCCCGGTATCCACGGTATTTTGCAATTATCTCCTTTCTTCGTACGCGGCCTTCGGCCGCGCTTTGGAATTATAACCCTTACTAAGTAAAATTCTCCTAATTAATTAATTCTCTAATCTAATCTAATCCTTGTTGCCGGAGAAGAGGGGCAGGCACCTTTTCTGTTGTCAAGGGTATATAAATTGCCTCGTGCAAATGAATATTCAACATTTTTTAAGCGAAAAAACGCAAATGAAAATTGTGTTTTTTGGCCATTTTTCCAATGGTCCCTAGGGAACCATAGGTAGGGTAGTTGGATGTGCCACGCCCACTCCCCCTTCACCTACCGCCCCTTTTACGACCACACTTATTGGAAAGTCAACCCCTTTTTTCCAAAACCGGTTTGCAATTTGAAAAAATCTGTTCCCGATTTTAAAATTAAGAAAAACCGGATAAACCGGATTTATTTTTCATCTTACTAGGAAAATAGGTAAAAATGTTCATGTTTTCTATCACCTTTTAGCATAAAACACAAAATAAACACCTCCGATAACGACTTACGTTGTTAGTTACAAAATACCGTGCCGCCGAAATTATTTCCGAGTGCCGAAGTTCTCCGAGTGAATGCTCTACATTATACATACGTATCTTACTTTGAAAAGCGGCTCCGAAGTATGTCCGAAATGTACATTCTAATTCCTACTTTCATAAGGCGGCCACGCCTATGTTAAAGTAAGGGTTAAAACACAGTGGAGCGGCGTGCAATGAGCATCGAGCAAAGAGTCGATTTTAAACGCATAAGTTTCAATGGGAGAACGCGTAGTGAAGAGCAAAGCGTAGATACACGTTTGAAATAGGAGCTTTGCTCGATGCTAGCTCTTCGCTTTGCTCGCCACTCCGCCATACATTATTGGGGTCGAAGAAATTCCAGAGAGAAACCGTTGCACTCACTCGGCAAATGCGTACCTACCCAAGTTTAGACACCAGATTGTTTTCAATAGAGGTGATGTGATAATGTTAAGGTGGCCAGAATTTTTTAGCATTCCAGGACGACAAATTCTTCATATTGAAAACACAAAAATTTGTTTAATATTTATTTTAACACATAAATAACGAATAAGTTAAAAGAAACAAAAACAATTCAAAGTTGCAGAAATCAACGATATTTCGTACACATATGAAACTCGCACTTTATTATACTAAAATTGCATGGGCTATAAAATTGCATACCCAAAATTTTTTCCAAAATTCTTAATTCTTATTTTAAGCCATCTTACAAAATCTTGTATCAAGATAAAACATCCCCATACACAAATTTCGCCACTGATAAAACTTTTACATATGTACATATGTATCTGGCAAACAAAATGAGATATGGTAGGCAATAATTTCCGCCTGTGGAGACGCGTCGTTAGCTAATCTTTCAATGTTGTAAAGGCTAAAATATTATTGATTGGGGCTAAAAGGCCGTTACATTGTTACACTTTCACAGGCGACTAGTTGAATAAAATGTTTACATCATTTTACTGAAATTTGAACAATGTAAACGCCCATGGTGTAATAATAACAAAGTGTTGTCAGTAACTTAACCTCACTTTTTCGGCAGGTCTATTCCGGTCACGCATTTTAAAGTACTAGAAAAGTTACTAATTATTTACTACTTTTAATCCGTTGGTGCATACTACTTCAAATTAAATGTAGAAAAATGTATAATTACAGGCTTATAAGCTTGAATATATGTTTGTATCGGCAGCTCCACACAGTTTGGACATATATTGCAACTTTAAAAATGTAAAAGCCGTAAAATAAGGCAATATCCTATTAGACTGTAAATGATATTCTAAATAGATTAAAACACATAAATATCGATAATATAAGCGAATTCCTAATTTAACCATGCCACCACTCTATTCTAATGTATCAGTAGTTCATTTGGCTCAATATTATGACAATGCAGCAAAAGTTATTTAATATAAAAAATCGCCTTTCCATACTATTTTTGTGAAAGTTTTTCTCCATTGATAACCACGATATCTTTTTTTTTCTACTTTTTGAGTACAAAAATTATACAAATACAGCAATTTTAAATATTAATATTGTTCTGAAAACACCAACTTCTTTAAAAATTGCGATAAAACGAATTACTAAAATGGAGTATTTTAGATACTATTTCCCAAGGAATAGTAGTATAAAAACTAAGATCGGCTGCACTGAAAATAAGCATGCCGATCTTGTCAAAATCACAACAAACACGTCGCTACTGACAACACCTTGTTATTATTCCACCATGGTAAACGCCTATTAAATACAATGAATGTGTACGATTAGAAAATAATAATATTCTGAACGAATTTTTTTTTTTAAATTTCTTTACTGCTACAAACCTGAAAGGACATGGAGGACATTTTTGCTCAAAAGGAGAACAGATAAGAACAAAATATTTGAGGACAATCCTGCTCAAAGCAGAACGGTTGGTAAGCTTAGATAATGCACTTGCTAATGTAGTAGTAATATTATTGAACAAGAAAAATTACAACTGAAAAAATGTTTTGGATGTAATGTACACAAATTTGAAGATATGTTTCGATCATACAAATTTAGTGAAGGGGTAGTGGCAAATATTTGCTTTTTGCTAGTCGGTCGCCGGCATCAATAACGTTCGGCACATGGTAGTATGTGTCGTCATGCGTAGACAAAAGGTGGGTGATATGTACTGCATCCCAATTTACATGATAAAATTTCGAATTAAAAATTTACAACAAATATAAATTGACTATAGTAGCTTAAGCTGTTTACAAATTTAAGTCTGAGCATGCAAATCTAATACTTTTTGAGGTTAAAGGCAGACAGGACGTTCATGTCAGAAATATTGAGGAACACGCCGATGCATTACGCAGCAAGTGGCAAAAAAGTCGAGCAGCGATGAAGTCGTCTACCAATGTTTTCAATTTTCATATCGCTAATATGTTTAATTCACTACGT
>NW_023462726.1:0-17439 GCF_013731165.1 Rhagoletis pomonella
TTCCAAAGTTTACCACATTTTACGTCAAGAAATAAAGTCCGCCACCCTTCTTCGTTGCTATATTTACTCCCTAAACGCATTACCGTATTCACCTAAAATCAATGCAGCTTGCTACTTTTCACGGTTTATTCTTGAAAGTTGTACTTGCGAATATTTCTTTGTGACGGAAAATAAAATACTTTTTAAAATATATGTATATATGTACATGCAGGTATTTTCTTATGTATGACAACACTTTAGCGCTTCTAATGCTCGTACAGTCTAGGCAAGATGATCGCGCGAAAATTCGCACACAACCAGCTCAGTCATCAACACCAAAAAGAGAGTGTCGAATTCGCAGGCATGTGAAAAAGCTTCTCGTAGATATATGTATGTATATAAATATACACATATTCACCAATTCAGATTTACGTATATATGTATGTATGTACATTAGATTGCATCACTCCCCACACAAAAAAAAATCGCTACTATTTTTCCATTGGAATTATAAAACCTATTATATATTAAGATGTCCACCAAAATATTTCTGAAAAATATTAAGATTTAAGTGAGCTGGGCCGATTTGAAAATACTCCAAAAATGGAGTTTTTTATGAATAAAAATTGTTTCTTAAAGATTTTTTTTTTTAAATCCCCTCAAATGACAAAACAGTTTATCTTAAAATATTTGCATAAAAATATTTTAAAAAAATTAAAAAAAAATTTTAACGGAATCATAATGATGGGATTTGATGCTGTTTTTTAACTTTTTTCAAAGATTGGTATAGGAAAAACTTGAATAACTGAACCTAAACTCTTCCGATGTCATTGGAAAGCTATTTTCTCAGTCTTTTATTTCTTTGCTAATAAACTCATTCAAAGGATCGAAGAGCGAACGTCATTCAAAGTTGAATTAAGATGTGTTGGTATTCGAAAAAGCAAGATGGGACACGAATTACGTTTGTTTGGCCAGAAATAAAAACAGTGTGAAAATACCTTTCTACTGAGATGCCATAAGTCTAAATCAGAACATTTTTGGCCCAGTTATTCAAGTTTTTCGTAAACCAATCTTTGAAGAAAGTAAAAAAACAGCATCAAAAATCTCTTTCTTAAGATTCCGTTGAAAAGATTTTTAAATATTTTTGTGCAGATGTTTTAAGCTTAATCTAATTTGTCATCTGAGGGGACTTTTTTCAAAAATTTCTTTAATAAACTATTTTATTCATAAAAAACTTTATTTTTGGAGGTATTTTCAAATCGGTCCAGCTCGCTTAAATCCTAATATTTTTCCGAAATATTTTGGTGGACATCTTAAAATATAATAAATTTTGTAATCCAGGCGGAAAACCGCAACTTTTTTTTGGTGATGCAGTCTAATGTACATACATTGTGTGTATTACGTTTGTGGCTAAGTCGAATTACCGCCACTTTTTGTTTGCCGCAAAATCGTGATTAACAAATTATCGGTGCGGTGTAAGGTGTGAGTTATATTCTAATAATATTTTGTGGTCGCTACCGCATATCTTAGCTACCTCTTGCGTTCATATTGTTTTCGCTTTTTTTTTTTGTTTTTGTAGTGTAAAACTTTATTGGTAGTTGTTATTGCAGATTGAACCGCATAGCCAGAAAGCAATCGACTGAAGATGTTTAAAATGCTCTTGATTAGGAAAGCGTTAGAAGAGAATGAGGCCAACACGATATGCGTGAGTTTATTCAACATTTCCAGTTGGCTTTCAAACGCAAAAAGTTCATCATCGCACAAATATGTTAAAACAGACAGTGCTGCGCTACATTGCAGTCAATGTTTACTTGGGGAAAAATATTTACTAGAACAGCATTTGAAGTATGATAGAGTTTTATTAGGATTTATGTATACTCGTAATTTGCATGGAAAGTGGAAGAAAAGAGCCTTTTGTAAGACAATGGCCAATTCCGGAAACAATCTTGAACCCTATTTTCCGTAATTGAGAGATCCTCTAATAAGGAAGTCTTACACTGAGAAAAAGGATTAGTTTCGACAACTAAAGATATTTAGTTCCCGAATTTTGACAATATTTGGGAACTGTTACCAAGGATTGGGAACTATTACCATCGATTGGTAATTATAACTAAATATATTAAAGCTTCTAATATTCATCTAGGTTGTAACAAATCGTTAATTTAGTTGAAGGGTTTGGTTAATACTGATAAATATTTCTTTGAAGCATATTTCTACAAATTCCATTCAACTTAACGTATGGTTCATAAAAGGATGTTATTAAGCTCTGCTAATGCAGATAAGCTTTCTTTCAACACGTGGTTTAGCCATAGTTACCAAATCTTAGTTGAGGCAACCACGATTTGGTTTGAGAGTGGAACATATTCATGCTTGTGAGCCACCCCTAAAGAATGCTGAGCGCTCTCTGAGCACATACGAAGAGCGCCAGCTGAGCAATGCACACAGTCCCACTTATTGAATCGTTTGAATGCGCTAGTATGCCGACCATTGCATTGTGCGTGGAAATCATTGCTCCGCTACCGCTGTTCGTATATGGGTGAAACACGCATGTGGTCCCAGAGCGCTCAGTAAGCTATGGCATGTCGATCGCTGCGCCATGTGTGCTATGACATGCCCATACTTGTTTGTCACAGTTTCAGTTTTGCTATCATCGCGGGTTGTTTCGGTGCGCGCATAGTTTAAAGTTCAATTAAAAATATAAAGTTCGATGCCAACCGGGGTTTTTCAGTGGATATATAATTCATGTGAATTATAATTTGAAAGTGTCTATTTAGCTAAGGAAAAAGCAAAGCAGTATACTTCCAGCAGATATTGACCTGGGTTTTCGCACGACTGTTCCTGTTTCATCGTTGTTTTTTAGGAAATTCTTACCACCATATACATATGTATTATTTACTTTAGTAACTAACTTATGTAAATATGTACGTATTTTTATGCTTAATATATGCAAATAAAAGAAGAAAGTAAACACAACAAACATCGAGTAAATTTTTATTTGTGTCAAACTGAAACTTTTTTCCCAATAATAAACGGTTAGCTGATTCAAGTCTACGGCAAGTTCACAAGATTAATTGAAAACTTGTATCAACCAAAGCATTGTTTATATTTGCTCAACAATGATTTTATTCAACTAACAATATTGTCCAATCAAGGTAGTCGTTTTGTAATTATTAACAAATATACATTTGTCCCAACTAGAAGTCTTAAGTAAATTGCAGACTTTCGTGAACTATATATTTATTTCGCCATATCCAACTATGCCACTTGATCACTATAACCAAATCTTGGTTATTATAACTAAACCTTTTTCTGGGTATAGCGTTTTTATACCCGAGCGTACTTGTGCACAAGGGTATTATAACTTTGTTCACATAAGGGTTGTTTGTAACAGGCAAAACGAATCGAGATAGATATAGACAAATGTATACATAAATGATCAGAATGAAAAGAGAAATCGATTAAGCGGTGACTGTCTGTCCGTGCGTCCGCCCGTCCGTCTGTGCACACGATAACTCGAGTAAAAATTGAGATATCCTAACGAAACTTGGTACGTGCACTTCTTTCGGGCGTAGGACGGATGGTATTGAAAATGGGCAAAATCGGACAATAACCACGCCTACCTCCCATATAACGGTAATTTTCCGAAATACGAAAACTGCGATATTTTAGTAACTACTGAAGATTATTCACTCAAAATTGATATTTACAATAATTTTTAGACGAAAAATAAGAATATTATACATTTTTGGAAAATGGGCGTAGCCACGCCTACTTATGGATACATGTGTATATCTTGGTAACCGCTGCACAAATTTCTTCCAAACTTGGCACAGTTGTTATTGTTGCTACAGCATACCAAATGGCCGAAAATTTTTAAAATCGGACAATAACCACGCCTACCTCCCATATAACGGTAATTTGGAGAAATACAAAATCTTCGATAAATCAATAAATATTAAAGCTAATTTACTCAAAATTGATGCTTGCAACAATTCTTTACCAAGAAATACGTTTATGATAAAATTTTGGAAAATGGGTGTGGCCCCGCCCACTTATGATCACATATATGTATCTCGGTAACCGTGTTACCAATTTGTACCAAACTCGGTATGATTATTGTGCTTGCCCCATAGAAGCAAAACGTTGAAAATTATTGGAATCAGATTCAAATTACGACCACTTTTCATATAACGGCAAATTTCAGAAATGCTTGAAATTTCAATATTTCGAAATTTAAGGACGCCAATTTACTCAAAATTTATACACAGCGGCTTACCATGTAGCGGTACCTGCGCCGGGTATTTAATGTTCGGCTCCGCCCGAACTTAGACTTTCTTACTTGTTCTATGTGTATTTCTGCAATGAGCTTCCTAAAAATTTTATTGAAATAAAAAGTATGTATCTATATATATTTCTTACTTAAATAAAAAAATAAAAAAATTAACAATAAGAATTAAAAGAAAATTAAATAAAAAAACATTTAAAAGGGGAAAAAATAAATTAAATTAATCAAATTGAAAAAAAATATTTTCAAAAAAAAATATTTTCAATTTCAAAACAGTAACCTCTAAAATTAAAATAAAAAATAATATAGAAAAGAAAAAAATACATAAATTTTTTTTTTTTAATTTACCTAAATTAAATTAATGTACATTTTTCAAACAATAAAATCGAAAAATAATAAAATCAAGATATCTTTGTATTATAGTAATAAATGTCTTAAAAATTCCATTGAAATAAAAGAAAATATATATTTCTTACTTCTAAAAAAAAAACCAAATAAAAAATAAATTAAGTTTTCCAAAATTTAATTAAATTGAAAACATATTGTTATTTTTAAAACAATAAAATTTAATAGAATAAAATTAGAAAAGACAAAAATTCATACATAGAATTTTTTTTAAGAATTAAATGAAAAAATATAATTTTAAAAGAATGAAATCTAAAAATAATAAAATCTAAATATTAAAAAAACATAATAAGTTCCTAAAATTTATATGAAATCAGAAAAAAAAATCTTAAATTCATTGAAAAAAAAATTAATTAATTGGAAAGGGAAAATTAAATATAGTTTCTAAAAATTAAGTTAAATTAAAAAATTTTAAATAGGTTTCTAAAAATAATAATATAAAATTTAAAGGATACCTTTCTAAAACAATAAACTCGAAGAATTAAAAAAAAAAATCAAAAGAGGAAAATTATATGTATGTATGTATGTATGTACATATATCTATAAAATTAAATGAAATTATTTAACCTTTTGAAGAAAGTCTAAAAATTAAAGAAATTTAAATTAAAAAGGAAGAAATAAGAGTAAAACTCAGATGAAAGATGAGTTTCTAAAAAATAAAAATAAAATTCTTTAAAAAAAAATCTAATTAAAAAAAAATAAATAAACAAAAAAAATCTGCTGATTGAGGACTCGAACTCATTGCGACTGTTGAGCCGGATGAAAATTAGTGACTTTATTTGAGACTAGTTTCGTGAGACAGCTAACTGGAGGCGGTCGGTTATTCACAGTGGAAGTTTATTGCTCTGTGAAGTGGCAGGAATGCACCGTTGTGGAGCATTCAAGAGCAACTACCAATTGCCAGCGCTGTATTTGGAACTAACGATCTAGCACACCTTTTGTAATTTTTGCATTATCCTGCCAACCATATGAATTGCCAGCTTTATTGGTGCACCGCTTAAAAACGCATAAATTATCAGCTGCAATCGCAAATGCAGCTACTGCCAAACCAAAAGCAGGCAAAACCGCAGCTGTTGCATCTTTGTGGTCACGCACTGCGCGGCCGCACAAACCGCACAAAACGATTAATTAATTACGAATTTGCCAAATGAGAATTTATTGCGAACAATTTGGACAATTTTCCAAAATTTTGCTGCAAGCGTGGTGTGGTGTGGCGTGGACGTGGGTGCGCTTAGTGTGGTAAGCTGGGAAATTATTCAAATTTCTCGTTTTTTCCGTTCTTGTTTTCACTGAAAATGTGGCAAATTTTCCAAAATGGCTGATTTGCATTTGCTACGCCGAAAATAGCAGAAAATCACGAGCCTATACCATTCGTTACTTTTCACCAGCAAACTAACCGATCAACAAACGTACAAACGAGCAAAACGAAAGCGAGTCACAAAATTAAGTCCAACAAATTACAAATGCAATTGTGAAATTAATTTAATTAATCCTTTTGCGCCTGCCAACAACAGCGGAGACATAAACGTCGTGGCAACAGCAGCAGCAGCAGCAGCAGACTTGCGTCAGTTGGCAGCCATTGGCATACGCATGCCGTTCTGTCACTTGTCGACTGCCGGTTGTTACACCGCTGTCATTTGTGCTGTCGCCGGCATTAAAAAGTTTTTGTGTAGAATAAATCGTGGAGTTTTCACTTAATACTCTGGCAACAACAATCAAATGCATGCTCGGTTTGCGAATGTGCAAAAGCTTAGTACATGCAGCATTTTAGGCGGTTAAGCGTGCATAAGTACGACTTACAGCGATTTCACTGTACAATTCATGATATGGGCACAAAAATGAATTTCAATTGGAGTTTGTGCAATTTCGGCCATTTTCGAAATCTCCGCATCGTACCTTTGCTATTCCAAAATTGAGATTTAGTGAGCGTTATGCAAATAGCTTTTAATTGGAGGCAACCGCTTTTGTGGGCACTCTCTCTCTCTCTCTCTCAAAGAATGGTAAGCAATTTGCATTTTTAGCATAGCTGCTTACAAAGTCTCTAGCCATCAACAAAAATGGGGTAATAGTTAAGTATGGAAATGCGGCAAAATGCAAATTTTTATGCTCGCCGCAAAAGGAAGCTTTTTGACATTGTTGTGGTTGTTTGTTATGGATCAAAGGATTAAGAAATTTATTACCTTAAAAAGCGCTCGGCTATAAGAGCCTGCAAACTAATGCTCATATGTGAGCATATATGTGTAGGTATGTCTGTACATTAGACCGTACCACCCCTGATTCTAAAGTATATTTGCAAGGCATTTTTTATTTATTTTTTATCTCAAGGTGATGCGGTCTAATGTGCATTGGGGTTATGACTAATTTTTTAATTGGGGTTATGACTAAAATTTTACTAATACTAAATTAATAATAAAAGTCGACCGCAAATTTTGGCAAAACAAAATCTTCCGCCCTAAATGCAATTTCTAAAACCTCAGATTAAAACTTTTTTTAGTAATTTCAAAAAACTCAAAGCTAGCTATATTTAAGCCGGAGTAGGTTTTGTCCGAAAAAAAAATCAGTCAAAAACTCATAAATCTACAAAATCGTATTTTCTGACCTAAATCGACATGTCGCGACCTCTAAATGACCTTTAAAACATCTACAAAAATAGGCAATAATATTTCTCTTAAAAACGAATACAATTAGCGGGTAGGGTCTTGAAATTCAAAAAAAAAAAACCTAATGTGCATAGTTGCTTTCACTTAAATATATTTATTTATATTCCTATTCTGGACATGATGAAAGGTGAGAAACTAGCAAAAAAGCCAGGCCACTTTAAGACCTCTACCAAGGTACATAAATATCGTTGATTACAGTACAAAACCAGCCGTGGTTTTGCAAAACTTCATAAATGGGACTTGTGCCAAAAATTAGATTTGCTCATCGGCAACTCCAGGCATCAAGGCTTATCTATTCATATCAATATATCTATATTTAGATATAAAAGGTAGCGACTAAAGAGAGAACTTCGAGAATTAAACTTCGACGATTCTATAAATTTCGATAAAAAAAAACTTCGATGGCTCGTTAAATTTCTATAACCTGATAACTGAATTTTTGGTGACTGGATTTGTTCGATTCTTGTAAACATATTTCAATAAATTTCTTTAATTCTTATGTGTTTCTCATTGCTTTCATTTTCATCTTTATCTTCAAATTTGCCTTTAATTTATTTTCATTACAAACAAAGTTAACTTTTTGAACAGGTTGCAACAACAACTATAGTATAGATACAAAAATACGAAATTTTTTACATAAACGACGATTTTGGCCGTAATTTTTAAACAATTTGGAAACCATAAAAACGAGGAGAAAACTACCTTTCCAGTGGTGTTCGTGGTTTTGAAATCGGTTCTGTAGTATTGCCAAAAAGTAAGAGCGCCTGGGTCACACTGGAGAAATAAAACTTACGTCACTAGTTTATCTCTTAACCAATATACATACATACATATGTACAACTGCTTTTGCTTAAGGTTATATTTTTGTCTTTTTTTTCTATCAATGTAGATCCCTATCTCTACCCCTGTTCGTTCTAATTACATTTATGTTATTCTGTTTTCCTTTATCTTCATTTTTATCTTTATACTATATCGATAACAAAATCGATGATAATGTCCAACAAAAAATTTATAGCAAAACCGATAAAAATTTCGATAACAAAATCTATGACAAAATCGATAAAAAATTCCGTAGAAAATCCGATAATGATATTGGTAGCAAAATCGATTAGAAAGTCGATAAAAATATCGACAACATAATCGATAAATAATCGATAGCACAAATCGAACCGGAAATCGAAAAAAAATTTCTATAATAAAATCTATAATTATATCACTAACAAAATCGATAAATAATCAATAACAAAATCGATAAATAATCGATAAAAAAAAATCAATAAACAAGCGATAACAAAGTCCATAAAATATCGATAACAAAAACGATGACAAATTCGATAAAAATTTCGATAGCAAAATCAATAATAATATTGGTAGCAAAATCGATGAAAATATCGATAAATAATCGATAACAATATCGATTAAAATATTGATAACAAAACCAATAACAATATCGATACCCAAAATCCTTAAAAATATCGATTACAAAATCGATAAAAATATCGATAAGTTCCGAAAACATCAATAGCAAAATTGATAAAAATGTCGATAACAAAATCGATAAAAACCGATAAAAATATCGATTATTATATCGATAAGTCTTGGGAATCATTAAAATCTCTAAAATCGCAAAATAGTTCCCAGATTGAGTCTCTTTGTCTCTATCTGTATCCTCTTCTCTATATTTACCTTAATTTTAATCTTTCTTCCTCTACCTGCCTCTTTAAAGCTCAAACAGTCAACGACCTAGCGTAGACGTAGGTTGACGCAGACACGATCTACCTTATGGGATTCGCGTGTTAACGAAAACTCACCACCGCTTGGCGGTGACGTTGCCGTTGCTTCTCTCTCTCTATCAACAGTAAATTTGATATGCTGCTACGTATGTCAACCTACGTTTACGCTACGTCGTTGACTAACTGCGCTTTTACTTTTATCGGTATCCTCATCAAATTTGCCTTAGCCGGCAGTAAAACACACTCACTAATCAGTACCGATCTCAACGTGAAAATTCCGTTATCATCTTGCCAACTGTGACCTCGGCTGCTACTTTAAGTATGGAAATTGGCACAAAACTTGTGCCAATTTCGATTAAAGAGTATGATTTTTTTATATTTGCTTTACTCCAAAAATTTTAAATTTTTATTAAACATATTACAACTTTACTAATAAAGAGATGTAATTCAAAATGTCAAATGTAATTCAAATGTTCAAAATCGTGAGAAAACACAATCAATCAAATCTTTATCTCATTAGGGCTTCTGTTTGACTGAAGTTAATCTCTTCGTCAAGTTACTTAATTGTGAGATACAATCTCAAAAAAAAAACCAAAATTTTGAAGAAAACTTATGAAATATTGTTTACGAAATAAAATAAAACTAAAATTTATTAATTGAATGAAAGAGTACCGCTTCATACAAAACGGTACCAAAGTACCATTGATGAAAATATGTACCACTCCTGGTACCAAAATACCAAGTGTGGCAACCGTGGAAAGATTTTATCGAACAACCGAATAGAAAATGGTCTGCGAGAATATTTAGCCCACTATACTGAATGGTGCGACCACTACCTCGGCATTTGATTCGGGTTAGTAAAGGTCACTGTTTGATGGGAATGCGCGTTCAGGGTAGGTCAACAGTTGAAGGACTTCCGTCGTGTGTGCCGTGATGTACCTAGAGGCAAAGGATGGTGTCGGAAAATATCTACGTCACTGCACCGTATAGGCGAGGGCTCGTCGACTTTTTTCTATACCTACTTTCTTGAAAGCCTAGCTAAACTGACAACAAGCAGAATCTATGATTTTGAAACCTTCGTCCCAACGACGAAAGGATTTCGCTCCGGAGTAATGCAAAAATATAGAGGGCCTCTATTGTAGTCTCACCACAGGATGAAAGCAGCCACGATGGCCTACCAAGTCCAGCCTGTGTGAAATCGTTATAAAATTCACAAAACTAGGTATACAGTTATAACAGCAAGCGCATATTACAGGCGCAGCAACAATAAAAAAAATAAAAAATAAAACTTAAAAATGTAACGAGGCCATAAAAATGTGCTTTAAAACTCAACTATCGCAGTCCAATGGCAGCTGCACTTATGCATACATACATACATATGTAAATATGTAAATATGTAGAGATTTCTGTATAAAATTGTACATTTGCCTGTGTTCTGCAAGCAATGTGTACTCGAAAAAATGTGCAATAAATTAATAATCGAACAAATTAAAGTAATTAATTACTAGTTGAAAAAATGGCACTTGAATTTTGTAAAATATATTGCCAGCGAGCGCGCACAGTCGGCTACTAAAGTGGCAGTAAAAGCACAAAGCGCCGGCTATTGGCAACAAGGCTTGCAGCAAATGGAGCAGTCAACAAGTGCCTGTACGCAAATATAGTAGATATGTAAAGTGTGTGCATAGGTATGTACTGATCAGTGTTGCCAGAACTTTTTGGGCCGACCGGCTAGATTGGCAAAAAAAAGCGGCTAAAAACGGCTAAAATGTTTTAGTGAAATTTCACATAAACTCTGGCAAAAAACGGCTAAAATGTTTTAGTGAAAATTCACATGCTTCATTTAAATAAATCGCAAGAAACGAACGACTAGTTAACACCATTCATTTATATCGAGTGTATATTCCTCATCATCAAATGAATCACTATTGTATATATCACCTGAATTCATTAATTTTAAGAGATCGTCATCTACAGTAAAATTATGGCAGCATTTTTCTTCACGTTTTAAACCGTATCTTATATATAAAATAGCGTTTAACGTTTTAACGCACATTGGATTTCTTTGCTTAGTTTTTATTATATTCATTGAACTAAATATTCGCTCTACTTCTGCATTACTTATAGGCAAAACAAGAAAACTAAAAACTAAGTTGCAAAGGTCAGCAAAAGGGTTTTCTCCTAGGGCATTTCGAAATTGATAAACTTCGGCCCAAAATTTTACAGTTGAGTCTAAATTACTCCAGGTATGTAACGTTAACCGTTGCCATTGCATCTCTATGGATGTTATTTCGTCGGCATTATATTTGTGTTTTTGTTACTGTAGTTGAACAAATACTTTTGGTTTAATTACTCTTAATGCATTTCCAACCGAAAAAAATTAATTTTTTTTAGTGTGGCAATATTTGTAGGGAGGCGTTGGCGTAATTCCTTTATTAAAGTGATAATAAAATAGCGACCATTTTCTCGAATTATTTTCTCGGCTTCGTGGTCAAAAGCGTTTGTGCTTACTTTTGTTTTTAAATACTCTTCAAAGCTGTGATAAAACTGAGGAAATTGAGCAAGGTATGGTCCCAACGGGGAGCATATAGGATCAAATGTGTCCGCGCTAATAACCACTAGGGAGCATAGATGCGAAAGTAAAACATTGAGTTCATTAAAAATCTTCATTGGGTCTGCATTATTGCTTTCGAACAACTTGTTTACTTTTTGCACCTGAAAATTAGGCAAATAGTAAAATCGGCTAAAAACGGCTAACTTTTTTTTACAAACCGGCTAACAAATCGGCTGCCGGCTAGATCGAATTTTCTCCGGCTAGTTGCTATCAAAACCGGCTAAATCTAGCCGGAAAACGGCTAAAATGGCAACGCTGGTACTGATATAAGGGTTGTTCAATATCAAATGAAGTCGGAATTTTAATGCTCTCGCCCCCTTTGATTTTTCTAGACCGAAAAAAATATTTCCTGTTTCTCTTTATTTTAAAATCAACAAATATTTAGACATCGCTAGTATTAATGAAAATTAAAATAAACAATTGGGTATTATTACTGTAAATCTCGTGAAGAGAAAAGAAGTTTTCCGATCGAAAATTATTGGTTTCCAAGAATTCTATACCATTTCCAAGAAAAATAATTTTTTCCATATGAGGCATTCTTTTTCATATCGGACGCCAAATTTGTTGACACACTTTCGATTGGTTTCAAATTTTTTTTCATAGGTTCTATACATGAAATAATCTAACACGTATTCGAAGATTTTTTTCCTCGGAGAAATGATCTGTCGAATTTCGAATTTTTTCGTAATTCTGACCAATCATGTACTTCTTCAAATCATGGTATTTCGGATCAGAATCACGAAAAAATTCGAACTTTGACAGATCTTATTTCCGAAGAAAAAAATCCTCGAATGTGTGTTAGCCTATTTCATTTATGCCGTTTTAAGATCGATTAAATCGAAGGTCGTTTCCTAAAAAAAATTGCACTCCTTATTTAGAAAAAAATTGATTATGTATCCAGTTTTGTAGTAAATTATTTGTAAACAGAGTAATTAAAATGTTAAATATACATATAACTAACGAAAACGAAATAAAAATATTAAAAACGCCTATATTGCAAAAAATCTATATACGTATGTAATCTCCATTGCATAATACGCCTCTTTAAAAAAAAAATAAATGTTGAAGTACATAAATCAAAATTTTTGCTCATTTGCGGTAAAAAAAAAAATCGAAAATTGTTTACCATTTTCTTAAGCAGAGCTAATGCTGAATTTCCACTCGCCATTAAATGACAACAATTTTAATGACTATTTTGGGCATCAAACACTACCCGTGTATTGTTTTTGTTTCCACATGGCATTTTAAAAATGGCAAAATTTTTTGTCATTTCAATGTCTGGCGAAAATTTGGTTTAACAATTTGTGAAGTTTCGGTTGAGTGATCATATCGTAGTTGTGTTAATATGGAAAAGCCTTATCTTATATATTTTTCTTAAGTATTTGCGGATTGTTAATAACTTTCGAATAAATCTGGATATTGAAACTGTTATGAACAATGTATGTTTGTTTTAAAAATTAAGTAAAATACGTTATTTGACAATATAAATGAGTCGATCTTGGGAGATCGATCTATATTTTGACGATTTCTTCCTGCATCGGTTATTTTTATTTCGATTGAAATCGATGCAAATATCAATTTTTTTTATTTCGATCTGGCATCTCTAGTATATACCCATAAAATTGAAGCGAATCGGAGACATGATATATTTTTTTTACGAAATCCGTCCGACTTAAAAAAGAAAAAAAACGTATAAAACTTTTCGCTATGAGCGACCTCTAATAATTTTAACCGACTTCCAAAAAAGGAGGAGGTTGTAAGTTCGTCGGAATATTTTTTTTTTATTATTATTTTTTTTTATGTATGTTACCGCATGACTTTGGACCACGTCAACCATTTTCGATAAATTCTTTTTAATCTGGTTTAGATCCGATCATTGGATCATGAAAAAGTTAACGGTAGTCCTAAATTTTTATATGAGAATTGACGTCGATTTTGTTTTTTGCTTAAAAATTACTTGTTTGATTTCGAAATAAAAAACAAGGGTATACTTTTTCAATACCAAAAAATTCTAGCGCTTGAGAGCATTACAATTCCGACTTTACTTTTTCAAATGCATTTTTGTACCACCCTAATGGATATACATACATATTTGCGTACATATTCAACTTTAAAAACATCACCTAAGTAGTCACCCAACTCGGATGGTTGGATAACTCCTATGTCTGTAAAATTGCATCATATTTATGGCTATATGCTATTTATTTGCAGTTTACGCGCATACTACTTTACAGACATGCAAACAAATACAAAAACATATATTTTTATTTAGTCCGTACCATAGTAAATTTGTCGATTGGCCGCTGATTTTGTCGAAATCGAAAGTGTTTAAAAATCATTAACATTGCGGTAAGAAGAAGTTAATATTGTATAATTTATACAATCAGTTGTAATTTGCATTAAAATAATTTCCACAATTATTGAGTTGAGCAATTATTACAATTAACACTATTACTGCTGGTTATGTTGATGGCGGCAGCGTTAAGCGGTGGTGGCGCTGATAGGTGTTGGACTACCACCTACCATCCATATACACCGAAGGAACCAAGCCATACATACATACTTACATATGTATTCGTATACATACATATGTACATAGTACATAAGTCTGTTGTAAGTTATGATGGCATTCGCTGACGCACTGCTAAATGATTGTGGCATCAGCAAACACTTGGCACTGAACCTGAACCCGAACGCGAACGCGTACGCGTCCACTTTGAGCCTCAGGCACCTGCCTGCGATCAGTTCCGTTTCGATACATTTCAAGTGTACAAACAATATTTACTCGATTTACTCTTGCCGCCACTCAATTATCCGCCATTTAGCGCTGATTAAGCTGATTAAAATGCCAACGATCCAACGCCCACGATCGGCTAGGAGCTGGTATATAGATTGGTGTGGGAAATCATATGTACATATTTAAGTAGAGCGTTGTCCAGTTCGTCGTCACACTTTCCATTTGCCTGCCCCTACATTGCTGCGTGCGTCGTATACACAACAAATTAGTTTAATTTACTTGTTGTCTTCGGTTTAACTTGTTTATTATTGTTATTGTTGAGTTATTGCTAAATTGAAACATTATTATTGATTAGCGTAATTCTCTAGGTGATCTTAATTATGAATATTTGCTTAAAATCGAAAAAAAGCAAATATGTACGCCTACAACCAATTGAGCCGTTAGTTTATTAGGCGCTAATTTAGTTATGCCCAATTGCTATTTTATTAGATTTCTATAATTTTTAAATATAAACATACATAGATTTACATATTTGCCACTTACCCAACACATTGGCGCCCAGATTGTTCAGCATGTTTGCCGAAAAATTTCGAATCGACAGCGCAGACAGTTTGCTGATTTTTAATTAACTTGTCGCTTGCAATATTGAAAAGATTCCTACTGGTTGGTATTTTTTTATGTTGCCAGTTCAATCTGATTTCTAGTGCAAATGTTGCTATGTGATGGCCGTTGTTCGTGTTTTCTTCCAAAATTTATTCTATCGTATACAATTTTTATCACAGTTCGTAGGTCCATACCTTACCGCAATAGCTCTACATTTTAGTTTATTTGTTCTGAAATTATCGAAAAAAAAACCAATTAGTTGGTTAATCAATTAAACTGCGAAATACTTAGCGAAAATGTTAGTAAGATATTTTTTAATTAATACCTGAAAAGATAAATTTCTTTAGATAAAAGTTAATATTTTACATCAATAATAAGTCCACAAAAAGTCCACCAAAATAAATTTACTTTATCAGAATGATAATATCTGTGTTCGTATGGAATAGTATCTACATAGCTTATATCGGAAGGCTGGCTTTAGTATAATGCAGCATACCCAGCATACGATTGCGAATGACTCACATGTGCCGAGCCGTAGAAAAATTCTTGGCAAGTTCCGATACTAGCAAGTCAATATTGTTATTAAATTTCATTAAAAAATTCCTTGTAGCTTAGAGAATAAAGGGAATTAGTGAACCCGCATGACGTTAATACGCCCAAAATTGAATTTCAAAAAATTAAAAAAATATTCCAAATGTTAGTCAGAGTTATAAGAGATCCGAGTGCCATATTTCATCAAATCCGTGCAGCCGTTTCTGAGCGAAGAGCAGTCTCGCATAGTGCATGTTAAATCTCGTTCATCTGACATTGTGATACACATGTTCGAACAAATGGCAACCCTCCTAAATACACCTATTTCGATGTTTACCCATCTTTTAGAAATTCATCCACCTTAATGAATAATTTGAACGTTACTTTTTAAAAACGTGGCAACTCTCTTCAAACATTCGAAATGTTCAAACTAAAGATTTTTTAACATTCTTTCGTTTGACTACCGTATTTTTATATTTCATATACTTTTTGAATTAGTTAATTGAAATAGGTGGCAGCCCTTTTAAAAGTATTTTCAAGCTTAATCATTGTTAACTCTCCTCGGCCGGACACTACGATACATATTTTAATTAACTGATGAATTAAACGGAATTTTAATTTTCAAACATGTGGCAAACCCCGCTAAATACAGTTCAGAAATAAAAAAATTTCAAACACGCTTCGATTGATACCCATATTTTAATAATTCATTTAACTTATAAAATAATTCGAATTTAACTTTTTAAAGAGGTGGCAACCATCTTCCAACACCTCTAACATATTCTTAGTGTTCAAACTAAACATTTCTTAACACTCCTTCTTTTGACATCCATATAATGATATTTCGTATAACTTGTGAATAATTAAATTAAATTCAACATTTCAAAGAGGGGGCAACCCTCTTCGAAATATTTTCAGACTACTACTTTCTGAAACCTCTTTCGTTAGACACCCATATGGTGATACATATTTGTCTTACCTGATATGATTTTTTAAACAGGTGGCAACCCTCCTATAGTTCAGCTAAGAAGCAAAGCTTTTCAAAACCATTTCGATTGATTGCCAGTTTGTAATAATTGATTTATTTTTTTTTTATAATTTGAATATAATTTTTTAAAAGGTGGCAACTCTTTTCAAAAAAGTAAAACCTTATTGCACATCTACAGTTCAAGGCTTTTACTTTGACGCCTCATTTTGGAAATTCAATGGCATTGATTATTAAATAATTTGAAGTTAATTTTTCAACAGGTGGCAACTCTTTTCGAAAAATCAAAAACCAGTTTGCACATCTACAGGCCAACAAGCGCTTTAATTCGACACCCCAGTTTTGAAAATTGAACGGACAGTGCAGATCTTTTATGCGGAGCAAGAAATGCCTTCGCGTATTATATATAAACATACATACATAGATGGTGCATTATTTTAAAGCCAGCCTTCCGACATAAGCTACTATTCCATACAAATACAGATATATTTTAAACCAGTTGTCGAAATTTACATACATAAAATGGTCAAAAGCAACAACTATAATTTTTTAATAAAAAGTTTTAATTTTTTAAACCCTGCATTCACTCTTAAGGGTTCAAGTCCAAATTTGTTATGATTTTCATTTTCCTTTTAAAGAAAGCCCAGGGCCTTAGTTTGGGACAGTTTGGTGGATTGACGTCAACTTCTATGTTTTGGTTTTTTTAGATAAGTCGTTGTAGAGCATATAAGCAAATAAGTGAGTATGTACGAGTATAGTACATATCGAATACGATCTTCAAACGTGACAAACTAAAATTTAGGCATTTTTGAAATTATGCAATAAAAATGTACACTGAGCTTTTATTTATCTTTTGTTAAAAAAAAAACCTAAGGTAAAGTCTTCCTTGCCCATATGATAAGTATGTGCT
>NW_023462727.1:0-5227 GCF_013731165.1 Rhagoletis pomonella
GAAAAAGAAGCAAATTAACCAAATTTCTGATGAAAAGGAAACGTTACAGCAAAATACTGACTGTAAGGTAGAAGACTTATTCCAAATAAGTTGCTTAAATAACAAAGCTGAGCCAAGACGTAAAATACTTTGTTCTTTAGATGTGGAGGGTGAACTAATTTCTTTTGAAATTGATACAGGCTCGCAAAGAAATATTTTTCGAAAGCTAAAGTGAAGGAGAGTGATACAAGCTTCTATAGCTATTGCAACACAAGGTTGGAATGTTTGGGAAACATTGACGTCCAGGTACGTTGCGACGAAGGAAATACAAAAGCGAAACTATACATAGTGCGGTCGGATCGTAAACCATTGCTAGGCAGGGAGTGGCTTAGAGCTGTAAAGTTAAATTGGTCAAGAATTTTCCACGACCAACTCGACGCAGATGGTGTAGTAAAGAGTATTTCACAAAATAAACCGCAAGATCAGGTGAAAAGCATAATAAAGAAATTTCCAAACTTGTTTTCGGATACAATCGGAACTATTGCTGGGCATCAAGTAAGGTTACACCTAAAACCAAACAGCAAACCATGTTTTATTAAATCAAGGCGAGTGCCATTCCCACTTTGGGAGGCTGTAGAGGCAGAACTTGACAAGCAGGTGAGTGAAGGATTGTTGGAAAAAAACGGATAAGAGCGAATGGGCTTCACCCATAGTCGTGGTACAAAAAGTGGAAGGCAAAGTGCGAATCTGTGGCGACTACAAGCTTACGTTGAATCCTGCACTACGCATAGATGAACACCCACTACCGACAATAGACGAACTCTTCAGGAATACGGCAGGAGGTACAAAGTTTACAAAGATTGACCTGTCAAAGGCGTATTTACAATTGCAAATTCATCCGGACGATCGGCACCTGCTAACATTGAGCACCCATCGGGGCTTATACCAACCTACAAGGATGATGTTCGGCATTGCTTGCGCTCCAGCGGTTTGGCAAAGGTTCATGGAGAAGTTGGTGGGAGACATTCCGGGAGTTACTGTGTTCCTCGATGACATCAAACTTACTGCACCCGACGATGCAACACACCTTGAACGATTGGAAGAAATCTTACGCCGTCTAGATAATCACAATATGAGGGTCAACCTTGGTGAGTAACAATTTTTAGCAGATCGTATTGAGTACTGCGGTTATCTCATAGATAAACAAGGCATCCACAAAATGAAACAAAAAGTGGAGGCTATTCAAAACATGAAAACGCCAACCAACAAAGACGAAGTCCGCTCTTGCTTGGGGTTGATTAACTACTACGGGAGATTTGTAAAATACCTAAGTAGTATTCTATATCCGTTGAATAGATTGTTGCAGAATAAAGTTGAGTTCAATTGGGATGCCAAATGTGAAAATGCCTTACAGTCAATAAAAGACGTTATGCAATCGGACATTGTGCTGACCCACTATGATCCTAAATTACCAATTACACTAGCTGTGGACGCGAGCCCGACCGGGGTGGGTGCAGTGTTGAGCCATACATTTGCGGATGGCACGGAAAGGCCGATACAGTTTGCCTCCCAAACGTTGAACAGAACGCAACAAGCTTACAGTCACGTTGATAGAGAAGCTTATGCAATTATTTTTGGGGTGAAGAAATTTTACCAATACTTATTCGGCAGGAAATTCACTTTAATTACAGATAACAAAGCAGTCGCACAGATATTTTCGCCGCAAAAAGGGTTACCAACATGTTCCGCAACCAGGATGCAACATTACGCGATATTTCTACAATCTTTTACCTACGTAATAAAAACAAAAAAGGGGGCGGAGAACACCAACGCCGATGCAATGTCGAGGTTACCTTGCCCGGAAAAATACTATTGTATTGAAGAGGTGGATATTATTGAGTACGAAGCGATACAAAACAAGCCAGTGACCGTAGAGGAGCTAAGTATAAAAACAAAAGCAGATCGGGAAGTACACAAATTGGTCGAATGTCTTAAATATGGTCGCGAATGCGATGCAAAGGACCGATTTGGAGTAGAACAGATGGAATTTACGCTACAGAAAGGCTGTCTTTTGCGTGGTATCAGGGTCTACATACCAAAACCCTTACGCAAGCGAGTACTACAGGAACTACATACAGCTCATTTCGGAATGTCGAAAATGAAAAGTCTTGGTCGAGCATATTGTTGGTGGCACAACATGGATAGAGATATCGAAAACTTGGTATCGAATTGCAACGCATGCCAGTTGATAAGAGCAGAACCGAAAAAGAATACACCAGTGCATTGTTGGGCAACACCTACAAAGGTGTTCGAAAGAGTCCATGCGGACTATGCAGGCCCAATATTTGGAAGGTACTTATTCGTACTTGTAGATGCGTTTAGCAAGTGGCCCGAAGTACATATTGTCCCGAATATGAATACTGAAACTACAATACAACGGTGCGAAGATATTTTTGCTACTTTCGGGTTGCCCAACGTTTTCGTGAGCGACCACGGAACGCAGTTTAATTCAAAGGCGTTCCAAAGTTTCTTGAAAAACAACGGCATCACACATAAACAAGGCGCACCGTACCACCCTGCGACTAATGGCCAAGCGGAAAAGTTTGTGCAAACGGTAAAGACCAAACTACGTTCAGCTAATTGCACTTCGAATAGTATGAATCGCGAGCTGGCAAACATTCTAATGGCTTATCGTCGATCAATTCACCCTGCAACAGGGAAATCACCCGCGATGAATATGTTTGGTCGGCAGATCCAATCCAAATTAGAACTATTGCTCCCAAGTAACAGCAGAAGCGACCAAGAACGCCCACCTAAGAAGCAATTCCTCGTAGGGGACAAAGTTGCAGTGCGAGATTATCTATCGAGCGCTAAGTGGCAGTTTGGAATAGTCAAAGAGGTACTGGGTAGTTTACACTACGACATTCGTTTAGACGACGGTAGAACGTGGAAGAGGCATGTGGACCAAATGAGAAAAGTAGGCGAGGGAGTGATCCATTCAAGGAAAATGCCAGAAGAGCCGGAAAAAGTGGATCAGAGGAAAGATGACCAGATAACGCTGTACGAGGCCACGACATTTCAGCCCTCAGCGAGCCTAGCCGATCGACCCATAGCCGACGAACCTACCATAGCCCGAGAGAAGAATGATTCTCCACAGCGTCAGACGACAACGGAAAGTGAGACGAATAATACAGATGACACCACTGTTCGAAGATCAACACGTAACCGGAGGGTACCGGAACGATATAAAGACTTTACGACATAGATAAATTCATGAATTATTAACTGCTTAAAAATGTAAAATTTATTAATTCGTAACTTCACATTTAACATGTAACATCATACAAAATCAGCACTCTCTTATCTTAGAAAAATAAATGTATATATTGGATCATTTTATAGTGGGGGAGAGATGTTGTATCATTACTATGTATGCATAAGAACACACTCATATAAATATAGCATGTAACATAAACGAAAGAACATAATAAAACAGTTCGCAATTGGCAAGCAAAGTGATAGGTTGTAACAATGTACTTAATTACACATACATACTTTTTGTCTCCATCCCTCACTTCCAACGCAGGCACGTGGTTGCAAAACGATGACGAAGTGATTTTGTATGAGAAATGATTTATGCCCATATATTTGAATCAAATAAACATACTTAGAAGATATCAACCAATACTTCCCATACACCAAACGAAAGGAAAACTCTTAAATTTTCGATTAAAGAAAACAAAAATAAAATCATTCGAGCGGTTTTCAAGCATTTTGGTGATACAAATTTTTTACAAATTTGTCAACAATTTTTTGCCTTAAAATGCTCAATATTTGTTGAATTTGTGTAAAATCTGTACACGATAATATTTCTATCGCTCCAAAGAATCTATATCCCGAAAATGGAAGCTATATCTGCAAATCATAAGCTGCTGGAGCACTTTAGAGGCTCAAAATTGACCCCAAAATAGGGCAATATTTACCGTTGTTTCTAGGACAGACACCGAATCGGTTACTTACAGAAATGTATCTGTCGATAGACTTGGAACTTTATCATTGAAATGCCACACTTTTCTTTGAAATCGCGTTATTAGTTCTCGTGTAATAAGCGTTTTTGTGAAGCTCTAAAAATTACAACTACAACATTTCAGCATAGCCTCCATATCGTAAGGTAAGACGTATTCTACGTCAAAAACAAGTAAAAAAGTCCAAGTTAAATATAGTTTTTTCACCTTTCCGAAAACTACCGCTACATGGTAAGCTGAGGTGGTTTTATCCCCATTTCAAACATCTTCGATAGAACGTTCAGCTAGACATAATGGGATAAACTTATATAGTTATATGTGGGCGGTAACACGCCCATTTTCCAAAATTCCATAAAAATGTTACTTCTTTTTAGTATCTGTTTAGGCCTAAAGGCTAAACCAAATACTTAAAAGGGTGAACCACCCTAACGTTGAATTTTATAAATGTGCAACGGATGCACATATACATAGACAGCCTGATTAAGGCGAAGCCGTTAGCATGTACAAATATTAGTTTACCGCTTGAATATCAAACTTCGTTAAGTTTCCCCTCCAAACAGTTTGCTGCTTGGAGGTCAAACTTAACTTCGCAAGAATTAGCGCGGGCACTTCTAGCGAGAACTCAAGGATCAACGGACGTCTGCCAGCCATCACTCCTGCGCACTTATCAAGGTAACATTGTAACCTAGCTTTAACCTTAGTACATGTATATTGAATAAACCGCCACATACCAATTTATATGAAGTATACTAAAACTTGGCCTTTTTATTTTTTCCTGTTTTTCAAATAAAAACACTGGTGATTTATTGGAGTTGCCAAACCACATAATCGCCACGGTTTTTCCATGGTCCATCTCCGCCGAGAAAGAAAACACCAGGAGGCCTTTTACTAAGCACACAATTTTTACAGTCCACAACATAAGGAGCACCGATATTTAAAGTTCTGCACACACGGATATTTTGTTAAACTGCAATTTCAAAGCGGAGCATCTGTAGCGACTGAGATAGATTCCTAGACATCACGAGCAATTTGCTGATACCACACACACCACAGCTTAATTTACATCCGTTAACTCAGGATAATAAAAGGTACGTGGCTGGCATTTCGTGCACATAAAATATTTACATATATATCAGTGGATTTGCGTTAAAATATAAAAAGTCGCTCACATATAATCGTTGCTCCAAGAGTTAACCGCGAGTGGTTTTGTGTCAGTGATTTTT
>NW_023462727.1:5327-17420 GCF_013731165.1 Rhagoletis pomonella
AAATCACAATACGTGACAATATCGGCAAAAATTAGTACACGCGACGGCCATTTTAAGAAAAAACTCACTTCACGTTGTTGGTGTTAAAATTTGATAAAAGTTGAACCGCAGCACATATTAAAATTTTATTGGTTCGAAATTCGCACAGTTTCAATTTAATATCTTATTGCACATACTTTCATATCTTCCTCAATATTGGTGCTGCAAGTAGGTTCAATTTGCTTAGTCACAAACACTAACAACACTGCACGGGGTGGTCTTAACCTCACTTTGGCTTGCAATTTTGTGCTAATACACACTAAATTCACTCGTACGACCGATATTTCATATCCACAAAACCACTTTTCGCGTGTGACACAGAATTTTCCAATAGATTCAATTATTAGCACTGTTTATAATTGCTTCGATTTAAATATTAATTATATCTTGCTGTGTTGGGTGGCGAGCAAATTACATATATTACCTGTAAGCGTAAGAGATTAATATTCGTACACATACATACACATATACAGGGCAAGTTTATATATCTGAGATAATAAATAAAACGTGTGGTACGGAATTAAAATTCCACTTAAATTCTGTGTAAAGCTTTATTGGATTGTGGTGTGGCTAGGCTTTTGCATAGTATTCGCTAAACAGCTTTCAGAATCCTTTTCCTCAAAGCGTTCTTCTAATTATATCAAGCTATGGATAAGTTTATTCGTCTGGCAGACGCTGTGACAGAATTTGAGGCCGACTACAACGACACGGCCCAAACTGATCACACCAAATACACTCTTGCCATTCAACAAGAGGAGTTGAAAACGTTATGGAAGAAAGCGAAGGCAGCATATGAGGAATTAGTAAACTCTGATACGTTAGATGCTAAAGCAGTATCTGCTGTGAAACCAAAATATAAAAGCTCGTACGCTGTATATTTGCGATGCATGTCGAACATGGCAGATCTGCATGCAAAGCTCGTTAAGAGCGAAAAAGACATAGAAGGTACCTCTGTCCAAGAACACAACATTCACCTTCCTCCGTGCGATACGGAAGTGTTCAAAGGCGACTACCTCTCGTGGCCAACATTCCGAGATATGTTTACGGCCATATATATATTGAATAAGCGCCTCACTCCAGTTGAAAAGTTGTTCCATCTGAACCAAAAAACACTGGGTGAGGCCAAAGATATAGTGAGGAAGTGTCCTCTCACTAACGAAGGATTTGCCACAGCGTGGAAAAACCTAACAGATAGGTACGAGAATAAACGCATTCTCGTAAATTCCCAGTTACAAATTCTTTTTAATTTAAAGGCAATAGAGCACGAGTGCGGCGTCTCGATTAAGAAATTACAGCGAGATATAAATAATTGCATCTCATCACTAAAAAGCCATAAAATTGATATATCGAACTGGGATGCAATATTTACTTATCTCTGCTCAACGAAATTGCCAGAAAGTACCTTGGCATTGTGGGAACAAACAATCGAAGACAAGACGGAGATATCGAAGTGGGAGGATATGGACAAATTTCTGTCCAACAGATTCCAAACACTGGAAACCGTCTCGGGTATAACGGGTACTAAACTTACAAAAATTCCCAAGCCCCATAATAGTAGGCATACTAGTGAAACTCCGCAAAAAAGACTTGGTGCCTTCCAAGCAAGTGTAGCTAAAACGACATGCAAATTCTGTAAAAGCAAGGACCACAAGTTATCAAAGTGCGAAAGATTCATCAATTTAACGACGGCCGATAGAATCGCCTTCATTAAGTCGAACCATGGTTGCTTGAACTGCTTATCCAATGGACATACTGTGTCCAGGTGTACATGCTCATTTAATTGCAGCACTTGTCACCAACGACATCACACGCTCCTTCATATTCAAGCAGTTCAGCCAAAAGCAACTATGCACCAAAGGCAACAAACATATGCATCAAAAGACACAGATAACATAGCGTCCACTTCGGCACAGGCTCAAGCAATGCGCGACGCTGCAAGTGCAAAAAAGAACTCAGTGAACAATGTCACGTCTTGTTTCGCTAATACTAACAAAGGCGTATTGCTGGGAACAGCAAGAGTTCATATTTTTTATAACAATACAAATTTCTCAGCTCGAGCATTAATAGATTCAGGTTCTGAGTGCTCTTTCATAACGGAAAGACTCAAACGTAGAATCAACTTGCCTTCTAAGAGAATGCATGCACAGGTATCTGGTATCAATAACACCATTTCAGCGCAGGTAAAGGAAGCATGCCTCATTCAATTGAGATCTCCAATTGATCCTCTAATAAACATCAACACAACCGTGCTGGTGTTGCCTCAATTAACCGGAAATCTTCCGACATGCCAAATTAATGCGATGACTAGCCAAGCTTTCCCGGATCTGGAATTAGCAGACAAGAGATTTTTTATTAATGAACAAGTTGATCTAGTCTTAGGCGGCGACATTTACGCCCAAATAATGTTGAGCGGAATCCGAAAAAACGTTTTAGGTACGCTTCTGGCGCAGGAGACTGTATTCGGCTGGATACTAACCGGTCAAACTGACACGGTTACGCCAGCCAACAAATGGGTATCATTTTTTAACGAGGTCAGCCTCGATAAGCGTCTCGCGTCTTTCTGGGAAGTGGAAGACATTCCGAAAAACCAATCCTACAATAAAGATGAAGTTTATTGTGAAGAACTTTATAAAAGCACAACAAAGCGAAACGGTGAAGGCAAATACATAGTGTCACTGCCATTTAAGCAGGACTTCCCAAAAGACGTCAAATTAGGACCCTCTCTAAAAATCGCTTGCTCACAGTTCTTTAGGATAGAAAAGCGGTTGGCGAGAGACCCACCTCTGCAAACAGAATATAACCGAGTTTTGTCAGAATACGAGGCATTAGGTCATATGACGCGAATCGACGTGAATGTTCCTGCAGATGCATGTGACAATTATTTCCTGCCTCATCACGCTGTCAGGAAGGACGAAAGCACTACCACCAAAGTAAGGGTAGTTTTTAATGCATCGTGTCCGACATCAAATGGGGTGAGCCTTAATGAGGTGCTCTATCCTGGTCCAGTACTTCAAAATGATTTGCCAACATTAATACTTCGGTGGAGATTATTTAAGTATGTTTTTAACAGCGACATCGAAAAAATGTATCGCCAAATCTTACTAAACCCTGACCAAACAAAGTATCAGCGCATAATTTTTCGTACTAATCCATCCGAACCCATAAGACTTTATGAACTCAATACTGTGACCTTCGGTGTCAATTGCGCACCTTACCTGGCGATTAGAACTCTGCTTCGGTTAGCGAACGACGTGGAAGATTCGCACCCCATTGCATCGGACATCTTAAGAAAATACATGTACGTTGATGATGTTTTAGCGGGCGGTCATACTATCGAATCTGCTATTAAAGCTAAGGACGAAATCACAACAGTATTGCAATCGGCGGGTTTTCCTTTGAGAAAATGGACTTCTAACTGCGACGAAATATTATATGGTATCCCAAAATCCTATCTGCTGAAAGAAGATTTCTTGGACTTCGAAGACACCAGCACGGTTAAGGCTCTGGGCATCAGGTGGAACGCCCATTCTGATAAATTTTACTTCACTGCCAAGCCAATTGAGAATCAGGATAGACATACAAAAAGGGCAATACTATCGGCTATTGCCAAATTATTCGATCCGTTAGGGTGGCTCGCACCGTTTGTAATTACCGCGAAAATTTTAATGCAAAATATTTGGTTAGAAGGAACCGGGTGGGACGAAATTGTATCAACCTCCACATTAGACCGTTGGGAAAGCTTTAAGGAAAGCTACAGCCACATCGAAAGGATTCGTATCCCTCGTTGGATATATTTTTCACCGACAGCCAAAGTCGAAATACACGGGTTTTGCGACGCCTCAGAAAAGGCATATGCGGCTGCTCTCTATATTCGCGTCGAAAAGGATGACAAGGTCTTCACCAATCTGCTACTATCTAAAACTAAAGTTGCACCAGTTAAAACGATCTCGCTTCCCCGCTTAGAACTTTGTGGGGCGGTTTTACTTTCAGAAATCCTCGATTCGATTACCAATAACCTGAATTTGGGGCATATTACGACAAAAATGTGGACGGATTCTACCATTGTCCTGGCCTGGATTCGGAAACCACCCTGCTCATGGTCAACCTTTGTTGCACATCGAGTAACCAAAATAATAGAAAAAGTCGGAAAAGAAAATTGGTGTCATGTAGATTCAACCTCAAATCCGTCAGACTTAGCCAGTAGAGGACTTCCGGCGCAAGAATTAGTAAACAATTCGCTGTGGTGGGAGGGCCCTTCTTGGCTGCAAGAAGATCACTCCAAATGGCCCACTCAAGAAAAGGACTATAATACAGTGATAGAAGAGAAAAGGGTGCAGGTACACGCAACAACAACGTTAGATATCCACGATGATATTATTGAAAGATTTTCTGATTTCTCGAGAGCTTTGAGAGTTTTATCTTATGTAATGAGATTCCCTCAAAGAACTCACCCAAAAACCAGAGCGTCATTTCAGGCGAAATCTTGTTCAATTTCAGCTGATGAAATTAAAGCAACGATAAGCCGCTTGATAACCAGCTGCCAGAAGAAGCATTATTGGGAGGAGTATTCAGCATTAAAATCTCAGAAATTAATAGGTACAAAAAGTGAAGTACTACCCCTTAACCCTTTCATCGATAAAGACGGTATAATGAGGACAGGTGGCCGCCTAGGAGCATCTAGTGATCTCGCCTATAACGAGCGTCACCCAGTTATCCTGCCATATAACTGCCACCTGTCTCGTCTGATAGTCCAGTTCGTCCACAAGGTCTCGCTGCATGGTGAAAATCAGCTCATGCTGCGCCTAATCCGAACACAGTACTGGATACCGAGGGTCAAGAACATGATTAGGTCTACAATTCATAATTGCAAGGTCTGTACGATCTATCGAAAGCGTGCGCAAACACAGCTAATGGGAATTCTTCCCAGAGAAAGAACTACATTTTCACGACCGTTTACAAATTCTGGAGTCGACTTTGCGGGACCTTTTGACATAAAGAGTTATAGTGGACGAGGCTGTCGTATGTCCAAAGGATATGTCTGCCTGTTTGTGTGTTTCGCAACTAAGGCAATCCATTTGGAAGCTACCTCTGATCTAAGTACGCAATCTTTCTTAGCAGCATTTGCCAGGTTCGTTTCAAGAAGGGGATGTCCAAGAAACATCTACTCCGACAATGGTACCAACTTTGTCGGAGCCTCTAGAGCTCTGAGAGCGGAATTAAAAGCCTTTTTGATGGATGCACGCAATAGCACCTTAGCCAAATATCCCCACCAAATGCTTTCGTGGCACTTCATTCCCGCCTCAGCTCCTCACATGGGCGGGCTATGGGAAGCGGGGGTTAAAAGTTTTAAAAACCACTTTACGAAAATCGCATCAAACCATAAATATACGTTTGAAGAGTTTACGACTCTTCTATGCCGAATTGAATCCTGTCTGAATTCTCGACCATTAAGCCCCACATCAAACCAGCCATCAGACTTGGAGCCACTTACTCCAGGCCACTTTTTGGTTGGTGGACACCTATTAGCTCCACCAGAAATTGATGCTAACGAAAATACGGCTACGATTGTAAATCGTTGGCAAAGATTAAAAGCTTTACATCACACGTTTTGTAGCCGATGGAAATCAGAATACCTATCTGAACTCCAGAAGCGCAACAAATGGAGGCATCCTCAAGCCAACATCAAAATAGGAGACCTCGTCATTATTAAGGAAGACAACTTACCACCAAATGAATGGAGACTCGGAAGAGTCTTAAAATTATACCCAGGTTCGGATACTCGGGTACGAGTGGTGGACATCATGACCGAACGTGGCCAGGTAACAAGGCCACTAGTAAAATTGGTCTTACTACCACCCTGCAGTGAAGCAAACGAAGAACCAACCGAGTCTTCGTAAATACATTCTCTGTATTTGCGACTTCAACGTGAAAGCAACCAGGTATTCGACTTCATAGGTACCTGGAATATTCCACGACTGAAGCCGCAAATGTTAAACTTCATCAATCAACTTCACTTGCATTAGAAATAGAACTCTTACATGTTTTAAGTGGAAGCATACCTAACACTCATTTTGTATAGAAGATTGTCTTAACAATCTCCGAATATATGCATGCTTGACGACCATACAATAAGATTCCGTCGCAGAATAACTGAGATACACAGAACCGGAGCAAGGCATTATCTGAACAAATTTTAGCCGTAAATAATTCGCAAGCAATCCATTAACGAATGAATTATTCATCAATAAATTCCTTCTGAATAATTTAGTCGTGATTTGTTTTCAATTTGAAATGTTGTAAAACAAATGTTTTTCTATAATCTCTGATAGGCAGTTAGTTGAGTGGTTTTACTTTATCACGAATATGTATTTTATGTTCATTATTCAAATAACGAATAAAATAACACTCGCCATTAGAATAACCATAATAATTTTTCTTTGAGCAAACTAAATTATCTATTATTTACGAATAACGATAAATTTTACCCAGCTCTACATACATATGTATGTATTTAGTTTTTTCGCAGCCTAATAAGAGTCGACTCTAACGCTTATACGTATGAACGTTTAACGACTCAGTAAAAACTTGCATTATAAGGTGATGGTTCTCTACCCGAGTTCCCCCGGGGCGACCTGGTAATATAAAACCGACCATCGTGAGATCTACATATGCCAATAATAATGAAATAAAAGGGGCCATTCTGCCCAACAACCGATCCTCCGCTCATAAAAGAATTTTATATCTACCTGATCTCCTAATAGCTAAAATATTGTCGTCACCAAGACCTTTCTTTCGTTAACGTTTTCTTTTCTTTCAAGTTCGAAACGTTCAATAAATATAAATGTTCAGAGCTCAATTAGCTGTCTCTTAGCCATTTTACAAAGAAAAGGAAATGTTGGGAAAGTCTTAAGTTGTCTTGTTAATTGTAGGAATTTTACATATCCCTTGTTTTACCTACGCAAAAACTGTATTCACAAAAGACCGATTTGATTTAACTCGACATTTGTTAATTAATAAATTTGCGTGCTGGACCGAAATGGAAGTGAAGAGTAATACAAATGTATTACGACAATAACTCCAATAAAAAAACGGGACTTCACTCCATGTAAACAAAAAGATCTTTATTTACCCGCGAGATACACCAATTTATAGTGTAAAATTTGTTTTTAATTCCATTGGACATAAATTCTCACAATAAAAGCAACAACAGGTTTTAGCGTCATGTCCGCGCAAGATGCGCGCAATGAAATTATACGCGAGAATATACCTAAATTAATCAAAGAATTGACTGGATTAGCAGATGATGATGAGAACTTACGCAGCTGTGAACAAATGGCCTGGTCCATCATACGAAACCATCGCAATTTGAGTACCAACAGTCATGAAGTGCGTCGGAAAATCGAAGGAATACAGGAGAAATTCGCAGTCGACAATAATCTCGAGTATGCTGAACATCTGGGGCGCCTGTGTGATGAGATCATACAACATCCACTTTGTGTGGAACACTATGAAGTTGATGTACATTGGTCTATGCTCTTGAATTTGGCATACATTTTACGTTTGGAGTGGAATAGTTGTGTAAAATATATTGAATCAAACAGCAATCCCTTGGCGATAGTGGACCTCAACGAAAGTACTGATGATGCCGATTATGTTACAAACTCGCAGATCGATGCCATCGAGTTGACATACATACGTTGTCATCAATATTTGGCCAATAAATTGAATAATGAGGTGTATATAAAGCACAATGCATTTTTGCTGGGGCTTAGTACCGCATTCAATACAAGTTTACCATATTAAAATGGAATTTATTTTCATTTTTATGCAGTGCTTCAGTTGAATTATAAGTTATTGTTGAAATTTTCAAAACATTAATTAATGGAGAACTAAAATATGTGAATACTTTTTGGTATTGCTTTAAATAATTGAAATACAAAGTGTTAAATACGTATTCGACCTTTTTTAATTCATAATTGGACCTCTAAAAAAAACCTGAATCTGCGAAATTCAATGAATGTTATGCTTCATATTCAGCGAAGATTCGATCAATGAAGTATATCACAAAAATGCTTTAAACAAGAGAAAAGACTAGATACAATCCCAGTTTGCTTTTGTGTACCAAACTACTTTCTTTCAATTTATGGAGCTCTGAACGACGGACACAACTGTTTATAAACACATTGTCGCCTTGGTTACCTTTACGCATGCATAAATATGTCATCGTTTGCGCTATCAAAAACCAAAAACATTTTCGGTTTTCGGAGAAAAGGCTACCAAAAGGACATTTAACAAAAAAATATAAATTTAAAAAATGCAATTAAAATCTAGTTTGCAAGATATAACATACAATGCTAATCTATGGCTACAAGCCGCTATGCTAATCAACGCTTACGTTTCAGCAGTTTGGGGAATACTATACGGTCTTTATATACTCTTTAACTTAGAAGAAATGCAGGATCTCTATGGGCGCTCGATTATATTAGCTTTTATATTATCACTGCTGGCTGAGATTTATCGTTTGCGTGCAGGCTATAAAGGCAACTTGATGGCAGATGATCAGTGAACTGAGCATCTTTCTTGAAAATCAATTATAATATAAAAACAAACACGCGAGTTGCTACAAATTGCCGCCTCAAATGCGGACAGCGATTGTGATCGACATGTAGAGCAATTTCTCAATGGTAAAATCGATGTACAAACATTTTTAAATAATTATACGCATTCAAAGAAAGTAAGCGCCGAACGCAAAGCCAAAGAAGAGCGCTTGGGTCACCAACTTAGCGCATTGGAACGTGCCGGCATTTAAAAAATAGCTAATATTAGACCAAAATGGTATTGTAAAGTAGCTATTAGACATGGCAAGAGCGAGTAGTTTCGAAAAGTCTGGCACACTCAAGAATTTCCAAAAGCGTTTGCGGAAGCAGATATAAGCCGTGCTCAGAAATGCATCAACAAAACATTAGTCGCTTTTATTACCACGCTTTATCAACTTGTTTGTTTTTATATTATAATTGATGGATCCAATATGCGCAACCCCGGTTAAATACCGAATTGAAATTTATGCCGATTTCGTTTTTGCCAAGAAATGCAACCTTCTCTTTGCCCTCTACGCGCAAACACTAAGAAGAGGGCGATGAGAGGGCAACATTTTTTGTAGAAGGGAAAACGACATTAGTAGCGCAAAGAGGGCCGTTCCATCAGTTATGTTTTCGAAAAAAGGGGCTGATGCCTTGGCTTGCTGGATTTCCAAACACAGCCACATCTAGTATTTAAAGTGACTTTGGAAAGCAGTTATTAATTTTCGAAAATAGAACTTTCTGATACAACTCTTTGTCTTTTTACAAGGTGAATGGAAAAAAATTTAACTTTCAACTATGTTACCAGACATTTTTATGCGTACTTCATATCAGGAGAATAAACTAATCTCAAGTACTTTTGATATTATTTCAACATTTTTATAATTGTGCACAAATTGATATCACCAAGGTGTATTAAATACATACATACATACACATTTTGAATATAACAGCACTTTCAAAAAAATGTGAGCATCTTTGTTGTAACAACACCGCTTATACAATTACCTATACTCGTGTTCCTCTTTCTCTCCGTTGAAGGGAATTGGCAGCTTGCTTTGGCCAGTTAAGGCATGGTGTGCCCATAGTTTGCTTACCCATCTGACATTGATACATGTTTCTTGGAGATTGATTGTAGTCTGGCATTGGGATCAAATTCGCCAAATTGCTGAGAAATTCAGTTTTAGACAATTCCATATGTGTGGTAAAGCCAGGATAGAACTCTTTTAAGTCGATTGCAATATCCATATATACTTGCTCCAGTGAGCCAATATACTCGATTTTTCCAACAGCTAAATTTCGAACTGGTCGCATAAAACGTGCGGGTCCCACAAAGAGAAATAATCCTGGAAATTGTCCTTTTGCTTTATAAGGTATGGATGCGATTTCCATCATTTCAGGCAAATATCCATCAATTTTCAAAGTACGTAGTCTGTTTACAATATAGCAATGGTAAATTAAAATTGTACAATTAATAACCTACAATACTTACCGCCATTGTGTACAAATACAAGTGAGATATCTTAGCAATAGACGTCATCCTGGGCCACAGCTGCGATCATCTGTTTTTTAGAGTTGCTTATTTTGGTCTAAAGTGCGCTTTTATGACCTGAGTTGCATTAAATAGTCTCTTAAAACTTGGTAGTATTAGTTGATCAAATGGTAACATATATGCCCAAAAACTTGAAAAATATTAGATGATTGCTTTTTAAAAATGCTATTTATAAAATTTGGTTTTGCTTGCGACATTAGAAATATTCAGATTATAAAAGTTTTTCACATGTGTTTTAAGATTTTAAAGCTTTTAAAATGTACGGTAGAATGCAACAATGTGCTTGAATTTGTTTGCTTCTTCGTCAGCTTATTCGTTTGCAGACTAGAAAAATGGCGAACAGCCATCAAAATACTGATTCAAAATACACACAAATGGGTGCGCGCAGCAAAATTCAACCCCAATGGTAAGTTCATTTCATCGTGCGGCGACAAGTTAAGAATTTGCGATACATTTTCAGGCGAATGTATGCGAACGTTCACCGGGGGAAGAGGTATGGGACGACAGCTGGCATGGCATCCAGACGGCAATCTGATGGCTTTAGCATTAAGTTGGAACCGCGTTAAGATATTTGACAAAGCTGAAGGCGAGCTAATACAGTGCATTCGTCGCGGAGAATGATGTTGCATTTCACCCAAGTGGAAATTTCTTGGTGACTGGCGGCGATGACGATACAATAGGATTGGATTTATTAGAAGGTCGGCCAATTTATACACGGTAGTAGTGCACTTTAGCGGAACCATATAAAATACATTTTTTCCTGTATTCAACAGTTGCCCGTTTGGAAATCTAATTTGCATACATTTGATGCCAATAGCGCGCAACAAACAAGCCAGTTCTCAAAGAGCCCAAATTGATTTTAGTCATGCAACAGCTCCACATAACTCCGCCATAGACACACCAGTTGCTGGAGTACCAAAAAGCTGTGATGACAGTATTTTAATTGATCCACGACAATCGGTGGCATATGGCATGCGTGATGGAAATTTTCTGGTGCTTGATAGCCAATATACTACAAGAGTGAAACGCTACAAGTGAAACGCTGTGATAGTATTTTTTCTCAAATTTTCATCTTTTATTTGCAGTTACATTAAGAAGCTCATAGAGGACAGAGCGGTTGGTGAGGAAGGTGTCGAGTTACTGCTGTACTGCAACTGGGAAAATCCGCATTTCGCACGTGCTCCACTCGTATGGAATAGTAGCTTATGTCGAAAGGCTGGTTTTAGTATAATGCAGCATTCGCAGCATACCCTCACTGGCGCCGAGCCGTTGAAGAAATTTTGGATAAATAAACGTGCAAGAAATAGTTCCGATACTAGCACGTCCATATTCTTGTTAAGGGTCATCAAAAATTCCATGTGTTGTAAATAATAAAGCCAATGCCGGATTATACTAAAGCCAGCTTCCCGACATAAACTACTATTCCATACGAACACAGAAATATAAATGTATCTAAAGCTGAATAACTCAAATCAAATTGGATTGCATTTGCATAATATACCTAATATTGGAATCTGTTTTGATCGTAAAAAATACAACTTCCAATCATTTAGATTATAGTTTTGAAAGAAATTGATTGCAATCGTAAATTATGTAAAAATTGTCAATAACAATCTGCCTAAAATTTCTTTTCCCCATGTAACGGTTATAAAATACGTTAAATCCGCACTATCTGCATTAACAAAAAATATACATTGGAATATTTAAAATAAACCGATTCATATTTATTTTCTAGTAAGAATTGTTTCTTAATTGAAAGTATTTAATACTAATATAATGTAGTGGTTAATGTTTTAAAATGAATTCGCAATATGTCCGCAGCTCAGGTTGATTTAAAGAAATCCGTTTAAATTTTTCGAATTACATCTACTTGAATACAGGATAGGCAGGGTTGCATACAAATGGTAGTTCCGTAAATATTTA
>NW_023462728.1:0-17420 GCF_013731165.1 Rhagoletis pomonella
CCGATCGAGATTTCATTTATTATTTTACATTATTTGGATAAAGAAAAGTTACGCAAATTCAACATCCATCACATCGATGATAGAAATCTGGATCAATTTGTGATCAAATCTGTTTGTTTTGTTTCCTAATTAAGTGAGGAAATTTTAATTGACACCACCGACAAATGATTACATACACATACATATGTTCGGTTATGGTTAAAACAATTCAAGCTTTTGTATTGAATTTTTGATTTAAAACTTATTTTTTCCTTTTCAGTAGGGTTTTTTGCACATATCTTCTGCGTGAGGTTTGATCGTAATAGATATGATTTCGAACTCGCGTAAATGTACATTTGCTAAATGCCATATATGTTCAAAAGTGCTTAATGTTGCATTTTAAATGCAGCAAAAACGCTGCATTATCCTGTTTCCATGTCACATATTAGTAATTCGTTTGGCAGCTCTAGTTCTTGTTCTTGGAAGATGGAGCTAAAATTTAAGTTATCACCAACAATTTTAATTTATACAGAGAATATTTTATTAATATTGCACTAACTGTTGTAATAACTAGAAAAAGTACCAGCAAATGGGAGGAGGCCGGTGAAAACTTCGATAAATTTCCGATAAATATTAGACAAGGCACCGTTTCGTTAGTTATTCGCATAGTAATTCGATCAGAATTACCTATAAATGAGGTAATTCGCTCTTAAAATTTTGTATGTCGAATTACGTAATTCGTAAGGCAATTGGCAAGGCGAATGACGAATGGGAGAGCGAATTACGAATGTGAGAGCAAATTACGAAGTTTGGAAACGCCGTATAATTCCTCAACAAATCAGAAAATGCACCCGTTGCGATGTTTTTACGTGATTTGTGTGTGAAAAATACCAGCAAGTGGCTACTCCGCACGGAGCTGTCAAATCAGTGAATGGAATTGAAATAGTTGAAGACGAAAAAAATTCTGAGCAGGGATCGTGGAAATATTGCGGAAATGTTTGGTGAATAAATTAAAGTGTGAAAAAAGAATTATCAGTGTAAAATAGAAAAAATATACAACCAACAAAATTTTTACCCAACGCAAATGTATTATTTGCCAAGTTTTCGTCGACGGTGCGAAGAAAAACATATCAAAAGTGAGTCAGGTTTCTGGTCGCGCGGGTGCAACAGTCGAAAGGGCAAGACAACGTGAAAGCTTGAAAGGAAAAATATGTAAAATTGTAAAAAATCGGCGCGGCTGTATGAAGCGAGAAAAAGTGAAAAAGCAAAAATAAATTTCACTAAAATAACAAGTAGCAACAGCAAATCGCAACAGTTCGTGGCGCAGTAATAACATTTGCATTTCCAATTCGAACCGATATAATTCCGTCGTATCCATCAATATTTTTGATCACATACGGTCATAAGTGTGAACGTGTTTTCCGGCGCTGGAACGCTGACTTGGTGGACGCGTAACACATCGAGTATACGCGAAATATGGGTGGTTGCATTGGCATACACAGCAACGATAATGAGACAGTCAGTGTGTCTTCTGCGAGCGTTTCGAGGCCAACAACAGCCGCGGGTGAGTAATAAATTCGGCGAAATGGTCTAACCAGCGCTATCATCAATGCACACATTCATTTGCTTATGCACGTTAACTCTTGCCGTATTTGTTTTAGGCGGCGGTCAAATGGGCCCATCGCGCAAAAATCGACCCCTGTGCAATGAGACGATACGTTGGCGTTCCGATGTGCCACTGACTGAGGGCCAACTGCGTTCGAAACGCGACGAATTCTGGGACACTGCGCCGGCGTTCGATGGTCGTAAAGAAATTTGGGATGCACTGCGGGCAGCTACAAATGCGGCAGAAGAGCTAAATTTCGAATTAGCACAGGCAATACTTGATGGAGCGAATATCTCCGTGCCTAATGGGTAAGTTAGCAAAAAAAAAAAACTCGACGAGTTATTCATATGGATGCTTTAAACCTATCAACAAAAGCTAAAGAGACTGGCCTTGGCCAGATATAGATCTCGATCGTTCCAATTTTGTAGCCCCGATTGTCGTCTGAAGCTGTTCGCTTTATTATTCATCTTTAATTGCCTTAATCGCCAGTTGCTATCAACGCCAACGTAAACATCAACAAAACCACAATAAAGGCGCCCAAAGCGACCGCAAGTAGTCGGCTGGGTGTTTTACTACTCTGTGCGCCGCTGCACACACACATTACAACTGTATGAAATGTCATTCAATCGGCACTTCATTCTTCCTACTGATCCGCGACTGTGGGACATTTATAAGCTCATTTGTTCTGACGCGCCCTTTAATTATGATAGTGTTTGCCGTTAGCAGTGACTACCCCAAATAAAGAGCTAAAAATAAATTTGCATTCTCTTCTGTTTTGTTTTTGAGTTTTGAGTTCATACTTTTCATTTAGTATTGTCGTTTTGATTACATCGCGGCAGTCGACCCTAATCCATTGCCTTTCAGTTAACTTAGACCTAGATCTCTACTACCGCAAACGAAAAACCAATCTAATAGATGCATTAATGGCGGTCAGTGGCAGGTCATGCAACACTAATCGTACATTAACATTCAGTATCAACATTGTTGATGGCGTCAGCGTTGGCGTAACTGCTTTTATTCGTGACCGTCGTATCCAAGCGCACGCTGAGTACACCGTGCAACAATTTTGGGTTCTGGAATCTAACGGGGAAGCGACCAACACAGATCGATAGTACTTGATTAGGATAAGAAAACTCTAAAAAAAAACCAAAATAAAGGCACCCAAAGCGACCGCAAGCAGTCGGCTGTGAGTTTTACTCTGAGGGAAATACCCACGCCGCTGCACACAAACATTCCAACTGTATGAAATGTCATTCAACTGGCACTTCATTTTTCCTATTGAACCGCGCGGGGGGACTTTTATAAGCTCATTTGTTCTGACGTGCCCTTTCATTATGATAGTGCATGCTGTTAGCAGTGACTACCCCAAATAAAGAGCTAACTTTTTAAAAATAAATTAGAATTCTCTTCTGTTTTGTTCTTGAGTTTTGAATTCATACTTTTCATTTTGTATTGGCGGTTTGGTTACATCGCCTTAATCCATTGCCTTTCAGTATATTAGTAGATCTAGATCTCTACTACCGCAAACGAAAAACCAACATAATAGATGCATTAATGGCGGTCAGCGGCAGGTCATGCAACACTAATCGCATATGAACACTGAGTATCAACATTGTTGATGGTGTCAGCGTAGGCGTAACTGCTTTTATTCGTGACCGTCGATATTCAAGCGCTCGCTGATTACACTGTGCAACAATTTTAGGGTCATGGAATCTAACGGGGAAGCGGCCAACACAGATCGAGAATACTTGACTAGGATAACAAAACTCTCAAAGCGTTTTAAAAAGTTAGCTCACCTTCAAAAGTTATAGTGGGTCAAAGTTAAACTTTTCCAGGGTAATTTTCTGCACCAATTTTTTAATTTTTTTTTCTTCATAGGAGCTCCTCAGAATATTGTAACGGCATTACGGGATAGTTATAGATAAATTTATAGATGTGTTCAGAAAAGCGAAAATAATTGATTTAGTCATGTTTGACTGTCCGTAAGACCGCCTGCTCGTCCGTTTGTCCGTCCGTTTGTCCGTCCGTCTGTGCAGGCTCTATCATAAGTAAAATTTTAGTTTCTCGATGAAACTCGGTGCACAGGTTATTATTAGGTATGTTATTATTAGGTAGGTTATCATTAGGTATGGAAAATGGGCGAAATCGGTCAATAACCACGCCTACTTTTCATATAACGCCACTTCTGGAAGCGAAGTTCTTCAAATTTATTAAGTAAATTGAAAACAGATGTCATGCCCCGTTTCTGCATAAGGCTTGCAATGTGGGTGCGACCACGCCTAATTTAAATCAAATGTTTGTATCTGAAAAACCGCTTCATCAAATTTATCCAAATTCACATACACATTTCTCGTGAGTTTATCTCACCGTTTTGTATAAATGGGCAAAAGCGGAATACCACGTCATTTTTCCATATAAGAAACTTTAAATATCACAACGAAATTCTGAAATATAAGACATGGTATTTTTTGTTTGAGTTATTTGCGACACTTCAGCCAACAGTTACCAACTGAATTAGACGATCGGTATCATAAGCTTTCTCTTCCTTTCGAGATGAGGTAAATTTTACTAAACTTTATTTGTCCATTAACGTTAAATTGACTTATACCGTTTTAAAGGTATAGAGGAAAGCAATCACCTGACGCAATATTAGCGTAAATTTGTTGGTGGAGTATGAAGACGTACGAAGAATCAGATGAAGAAGAAGTAATAGAGCTCGACGTAAACGATTTACTGGATGATTACGTTGTATTAGACAATGACGATGAATAAATTTTGTAATGAAAATTTTATTTTTTAAATGCAAGCGCCAAATTTTGAACGCCAATATCTTTTGAAAGCGAGCTAACTGTGCAAACCCCTTTTAGAGTTTTGCTATTCTAAATCAGTACAATCAACCTGAGTTGGTCGTTTTTCAGTTAGAAAAATGTGTTGCACAGTGTTATTGTTCGACGGTAACATTAGCGCACACAAGGGGTAGGTTTTGGGGTTCAATTCTTCTGTAACATTTTTTATTACTTTTGAAAGTTGAGCACATCTTGTGTTTATAGAGCTTTTTATTGAAAAAGTAATTTTTAAGCAAAAATACAGCCACTTCAATTTTCAAATACAAATTAAGGAGTACCCTTAATTTTTTCATGTTCCAATGGTCGTATGTAAAGCAAATTACGGGATGACGCTTAAGGTACATTCTTTCCGATAAAAAAAAAAGAATTATTGAAATCGGTTCACGCGGTCCAAAGTTATGCGGTGGCATACATAAAAGAAGAAAAATACTCCGAAGAATTGATAATCTCTCCTTTTTTAAAGTCGGTTAAAATTGTTGGAGTTCTTTGTTAATTTTATGTAAATAAAATGCAATTTATGGAACTTTAAAAAATTTATGAAACTTTTTTTATTATATCCTGTACATAAAACTTGCATGAATGTATTTTAAGGAGCGAATTATCAGTATTTTCTGATGATATATATTTATAGGTATAAAACCCCCAAAAATATATTATGGGGTGCGCCCCTGGACGGTAATTATTTTGTTGAAAGTTTCAACGGAATTGAATGTAGCATTTGCGTAATTTGTGTGCCCAAAGGAGTGTTATGGAGTATTATTAATTACGTTGAAATGGTTGTAATCTCTGAAAAAAAACAACGAGGACGCCAAATGCACTACACTCCATTTCAGGGGTAAAAGCTAATGCATATGTCAATATATAATTTTGAAATTTGTTTCTCGAGATTACTAAAAACAAATACAAATCTACGCTGTGACCGATTGGTAATGATGATTAAATAATCTAAAAGATTTTTGCCACAACAAAGCTTGAGACAGGACGTGTTTGAATCAAATTCGGGGATTGTGAGTTTTCAACCAAATTCTGAAATTGGGCTTTCTCCAACCAAATCCTGTAAATTTTGTATGTACACGCGGCATACGAACCTGAAAAAAAAAATTCAACGGAGTCGTAATAATGACGTTTTTGATGCTGTTTTTGATCTTTTTTCAAAGACTGGTTTAAGAAAAATTTTAATAATGTACCAAAACTTTACCGATTTATACTTAAACACTACCGATTTTTTTAGGGACTAGTTGGACGGAGTGGTCGAAGCTGCAAACTTATCAGAACGCCGCGCTCCGTACGGCGACAAAGCTTCGCTGCCACGCCAGGCCCGCATCCTTCTGGGCCAACGGTCTGGATATTGTAGCCGCCTAAACAGCTACTTATCTATACTCGACCCCGTTATCCCCAATGAGTCCCATGTCAGCTCACTGGTCCAACCCCGTCGAAACGGCGTGCTTTCTGAGCTTACCGTAAGCTGAACTTTACTACAATGATCACTAAATTTTTAATAAACAATTTTGCTTTTTAAATGCGTTTAAAAACCCTCTTTTAGTTAGGAGTTTTTCCTACTGCAACAGGGTATCACCTGACTGTCTCTGTTTTGTTTTTCACCACATATGTTTGGGGAACTTTTTATGACTTTCTCTATTGTTAAATTCCTCGTTTTTTTCGTAATCATAGGCTTAGTGCTATAATTTACTTATCTGATAAATTTAATTAATAAGACCTCAATTATAGAAATAAAAGTTACTAAATGTTCATTAACATGTGCATAAACTTTTTAATACGTCAATTTACACACATGCTTACGTACACATTAGGGATGCTGCGAATGTGGAATTTTAGATATCCGCCTATGCGAATATCTAACAGCTAACATCCGCAGAAAAAGAAAAAAAAAGGAAAAAGGAAAATAATTTTTCATTCACATTCCTTTGGCTGTTTCAGAATTTGAGGAATCTGTTACTTCATCAAGGCTCTTCGATTTTAGTTTTTGTAACTCATTTTTAATAAGGTAAATGCACACAATTGCGGGGTAGTACGTTATTCCGTTGAATTCCGATTTTTTTATTTAAATAAGGAATTGGTGGAATGTTTGATCAAATAAAAAATACCCGCATAAACTTTGATTTTTAAGAACTGACTGTACTTATGGATTATATTTATATAATATCAGGCAGTTTATAAGTTGTAGTTCGGATAATTAACATCATGTAAGAAGATGTCCTAAGCGAAGTGTTAACGACTGTAGTGTATTTTCTTAAGGCTGTAAAAATTTAACGATAAGTATTTTTCTCACTATGACTATATTTTAGTATTCATTAAACATCTGTAAATTGTTTGGGTAACTGCCAAATTCATCCCGGTAGATTTAATTACCTTAAAAGTGATATTTCTGATTCACGGAATTATGTACATATTTCGTTTACAAGGGCTTTTCAACACTTTACATTTTTTCTTATTTTGATTAAATTCTTGCAAAAACTGTCACACTAATTCTTTTTGTCATTAAAGTAAACCCTAAAGAAATTGTTGAGGTAATTCCGTACTATAGTTTTATTAACCTAAACGTTAATATTTTAATGGTAAATATCTGTGGTTCACTACATTCTAATGAATTATTGACATTATAGAATTTTTATTTTTATTATTTACAGTAAAATGTTGAAAATGTATCAAAAATTTAATTCATTATCATTATTTTGAGATCACATTGATAATTACAAAAAAAAATACGATGATATATAATAATTTAAGGTTTAAATTGTTGTCACGGATTTATGTTCTTTCAATTGTACATGCGCGAACGTGCTATACCACGCATTTACGTTCAAGCTGTAAGAAGAGAAGGACGTATTTGCGGCGCAACATTTTACACTAGCATTTCATTGAATTGGGTTCAGAAATTATAAAAGAAAGCGCTTAAATTTGATAGTAAATAATTTAAAATTTGTGTTCCACTCGCTGATTATTACATTAAACGAGTATAATTTTATTTTACATCAAAAATGGCAAAAGCACCACTCAAAATAAGATTTGGCCCAGCTCTGAATAATATCAATAATCAAAAATTGAGTATATGTATATAAGCTGTAAAATTATACAAAATACATGATTAGAAGCTAAGGGCCATTTTCTCAAGTAGGTTTTAAAATTTATCAGCCCATTAGACACAAATTTTTAGAGTAGAGGAGTGTTACTCATGTGTTCATGGCTTATGATTAACATGCTTTCCTGATCCTTTTTCATATAAAAAATCTTTGCGTATTTTCATTTGATAGCTAAATTTTTTTATTTTTCCCCTGTTGAGGTTTGCATTTTTGTAGTTCAAAAAAAAAAAAAACGGTTAGCGCTTCTGAATAAGCACATCTATGATGCGGGATTTATCCCTGCTGAAGTCTAGAAAAAAGAATTCTGATGAGGAGATGTGGTGATCTCCGAGATAGATTTTCTCCAACAAACAAAATCGTGGTACAAATATCAATAACAATATTAAAAAATAGAAACATTTTGAATGTTTAAATTAATTAAAAAAATAATGCGCAAACGGTTTATGGAGAATTTTGTTTTTTTGTTTCATATGCCATATTTTGTATTAAGGTTGCTCAATTGGTCCGTAAAATATACGTGATTAAGTGGAACCACTTTTTTACCTGAATAATGGTAAATTGCGAATTAAGCAGTCAAGACGATGAAAATGAGTGGAACAAATTGGCGCTGGCCTGACAAAGTAGACGTGCTCATCTACGATGCTTCAGATGTCCTGAGAAGATTGGAATCACCAGTATTACTTAAAAACCGCGGAGTTTATGCATTTAATGATTTAAGTTTTCAAAAGTAGTTGGTAGAAAAAGAACTGCTATTGCATTGTACTAATTATTCCATTGATTTTATATTTTTGTTTAAGTTCGGAGCTAGTTAAATAATTTTGATGAACATTGAATATTATTTATTTTGAAAGTTATCTTAGAAATAACTCTTATTTGTGATTAAGTTCTTAAAAACACAATTTGTACAAATTAAAATTTTTGGTTAATACAAATTTTGATTTCCGCTTAAATTAAAATTAATTTTTTAAGTTAAATAATAAAGATATCATAATTTTTATAACATGAAATCTGTATATTTATTGCATCGCCAGAATTAGGAACACTTTATCACGGAATTAGTTACATCAAAGAATATATGCTGCGGATTTAGAGACATATTAAAGTGTCATTAAATTTATTAATATAAATTATAATTCTATTTATTTTCCTTTGCCGATAATTGGAAACTAATCTTAGTTGATCGATTTAAAGGTAACATATTAATTTTTTAATTTACATTTGGTAGTTTCAACGCAAAAAAATTAAAACGTCAGAAAAATCCTTAGTACCCCGGAATTATGTACATTTACCTACTTTCTTCAGGAATGAACATTTTGAACAAAATTCTGTTTTCAAAGTCGTGGCTGCGAGCCGAATCGGATCAGAACATTGTTATTTAAAAAAAAAAGCACCCCGTCTTTTTATAAGCATTTTAATCTCAGATAGTTACGTAATTATTATCTAATTAAAGGTCAGAGCTTTTTAATTATTTGAGCCAGACGTTGATCATATCTGCCGGAGTTTTTAGCCAATGCATATCCTTATGAAAAAAATATTGCCCGACAAGTAAACAAAACTAAAATTTTTGATAAAAATAAATTCCCCAAAGAGTCCCATTTGAAATTATTGAAACGAATATATCGTCACCCGATATGCAAAAAGACGTAACAACATCGAAAAAAATGGAAAAAAACAAATTTTTAATTTTTTATTAGTTATGTATGACTTTTTGCATTTCAAGTGGCGATATGTAACATCAAAAGCAAATCACGAAAATTTGGTTAAGAATTACACTTTCTTCTTTTGTGTCTAGTCGTTTTTTTTAAGATTGGTAAGAGAATCGTAATAGAGAAAGAAACCAATGCAGGTACTTAAAGCACAGAAAAAAAAAAAATTTTTAAAAGGACTATGTTCTCTTTGACGTACGTCAAAGGTCAAGTAGAAGTGGGAACTGGCATTAATGCCCATTTATAGCTCGGTTATATAGCTTAAGAAAAAAATAAATATGACATATGACTTCCACGACCACAGGCAAAAATATTGGCTACAATTTGTATTTTGTTTGCCATATATACGTTTTATCGGTACACTTGCACAACATTTGCATTCGCAAAAGCTCCGCATTGATTATTGCGAATGCGAAAGCGAATGTGAATGCTAAAATTAATGCGGAAGCTCCGCGGCTGCGAATGCGAATGCGAATATTCGCAACAACCCTAATACACATGCACATACATATATGACTGTGATCACATGAGTACCAGTGTAAAAAAGTCAACTATGCTCCCTAGCATCGGCCACCTGTTCGGAAAGCTGATTATTTATGCAAATATTGTTATTATTTAATACTAATGCGTAAAATTTCCATAATTTTTCATTTCGCTCCTCGTCTTACATTCAGTCTACACTACAGCTTTCTCTCCAATAGTGTAAAATGATCTTGACAGATATTAAACGCTGCACAGATACGCTAAAATCTATAAGCATACAAGTGTTTTTTACAATTGAGCGCTTTGTAAACACATAAATGCATACATACGTCAGAATATAAGTACATAAGTAAATATCTACATATGTATGTATGTATGTACTTACTTACAATACGTACGAATGTACATTTGTGATTTGAAATCTTTCTCAAAAGTATCTATTACATTCAATTATCAAGTTAATCAGCCGATACAAATTTGTGCAAACAACTACCGTGCCGTGATTCGACTAGAACGAGTACATTATACTATGTACATTAGATCGAACAACCTTAGAAGCAAATAAAAAAAGTTCGTAACGCCACCAATCAACGGATGAGTGGCGTGAGGTATTTTGCTAGTTAACCAGACGACTTCCAGAAACCAGAAAACTTCCTTAGCAAATGTTTAATGACATTAGGCTGGTACGTCAGGGTCACAAGGTCAATAAATTTGGAAAAAAAATATGTTTTTTTTTTGGAGTAATTTTTTGGTCTAATAAATCATATTAAACAGTATTTATTGAGCTTGCAGCTCTTTTTAAAAATACCTCCACTCACTATTTTGATACCGATTTTGAAAAAATATTTTTAAAAACTAATTTCATTTATAAAAAAACTCTATTTTTGGAGGTATTTTCAAATGGGTGCAGCTCACGTAAATTTTTAATATTTTTCCGAAATATTTAGGTGGAAGTCTTAAAAGATAGATATTATAATTCCAATGGAAAAGTAGTAGCGATATTTTTGAATGGAGCGCTGCACCCTAATGTACAGTGCATACCATCATACTTACATGCATTATGTAGCTGTAAAATATAGATATGCCTAATCATTTTTTGGTATGCCGTTTTATAGCCTATTCAATTTTATTAGCTTCAAGTGGCTCCAAAATACCATTGATTTTTAATAATTTTTTTTGGTGACGATGTCACGCATTTTTAAGTCAAAAAAAAAAAAAATACAAAAATCAACGGGTGGGACTTTGTTAAAGATTGATGGCGTTATTCATAAAAAATAAAGTACCTTTATAAAAGGTTTATAAATTGAAAAATAAATGAAAACGTCAATTTATAAAGCTCTATAAACCTACTTTATTTTTTATGTATAAGGCCATGAGTGTATACCCAGCCAATAGAATCAGTTACAGCCTTAAAACTCAAAATACATACGTGACATGACTAACGAAATTTTTATGAAAGAATCGACATCTGCAACCACGGTCGTGGTGGACATCTGTCCGTTATCATTTTCCGTCTATTATTGCCAAGCCTCTTTTTAATATAATGAAAATTTGAATATTTTCATTTAAATTCTTTGTTATATTTTGTTTTGAAAAACAAACTTTTTGAAAAGCCCCGAGGTTCGGCAAACATTCTTTTTTTCGAAATCGCCTTTCAAAAATATATTAAAGCCTACTGTTTGGCAAATGTAAACAAGTATTTTTGTTTTTGGGCTTTTGAGGAAATATTCACAAAACACCTCCGATTTGTGGATTTTTCATATTTTTTATCGTTTTACAACTACATGTACATACATACGTAAATATGCACTACATGGTATATGACTCTCCATCTATTGTTTGAATGCCATTTGTTAAATTTTTTTGATTGCTGCATATTAACAAATTTTGCCAGCACAGCTTAAATTATTAGGCTGCTCATTTTGAATTTGAAGTTTATCGCAAGAATTTTTTGATAGTCCAAGTAATGGTATCAGTTAAACTGCTTTGTTTTTGTTGTTATATATACGATATACAGCGGCGCTCACGTAAATAGCATATTTATTTTTTACAATGAATAAAAAATGATGAATTGCTTTTCATTAAATCTAAGACGTTTTACTTTATTTGTTCACACAAATTTAAGTAAAAGGTCTGTAATTTTAAGAAAAAGAAATTGCTTATTTTTCATTCATAGGCCTAATATTCACAATATTTTACGTGATACATTTTTTTCGATTTTTTTTTATAAAATATAGTAGATTCTATAACATAAACCATACAAAACAAAGTTTAAAAGTAAAAGAAAAAAATACAGAAGACTTTGACTGCTTTATAAATCGAAAAATTGTTATGAAAATAAGTATCACTTTAAAAAGCTGTGTAAATCTATTTCTACCTCGCTTTTATTACCTTGGTATTTTAACTATGTAATAATGATGCGCCTAAAAGATGCAACAATTTCCATTATCAAGTTACAAACCTAATGACAGTACGAATAAAAATTCCAACGATTGATTTCGCGTGTTATTCTATTCTTTATAATAGTTTTAAAATAAATTGAATTTAAGACTAAAAGGATGCAAACTGTTAACACCAAACTAAAATAGGATTAAAGTAATTGACAATAAAATTCATTTTACCGGAAAACAAAGTGTGGGGTGCTTAGATTTTATAGTTCTGCTATTGACAATATTCAATATTACTTAACTGGAAATGAAAAGTTCAAAACAATTGATATCAAGCACCCATGATACAAAAAGAAGGCAGTTTAATTTCAAAATTTTTGACAAAAAGTAAGTTTTTGAAGTTTCATAAATTGTACAAAATTATGAGCTGCCTTGCCACATTGACAGGAATCAAGCAATACATCAGAGGATTTAATGTTGTGCATGGGAAATGTTCGGTTATTTGTGCAATTATATTTTGGTGGGCGCGGAGGGGGAAGAAGTGGGGCACCTAAAACTCCAGTCATTAGAAATAGCGCAGTATAAACTTGCATAAAAGTCATCCTTCGCCTCCGTGCCTTTCTACAGGGACTCGGGGCCCATTTCGAAATAGAGTAAAATTAGCATTTTCACAATCCACAGTATTTTTGGGTAAAATCCACCTCCAAATTTATAAAAAAATGCATATTTCAAACCGAAATATTTGTTTTAGGTTAGAGCTTAATCCTTTGACTGCCGCATATGTTAAAATTTGTTGATTCGGGTCACACGTTTGGACACGATAACCCAAAATCACTTCACAAATAACCGAACCGTCCTCGAATTGTCGTTTACTATGCATTTTTCTATAAATACAAATTTTAGGAAATTAAACTGCAGTACTTTTCTTCTCACGCGCATGCGTATATATTTTTTACCAGCGCCACATATTTATCAGAAAATTCCGAGAATCCAAAAAGTTACAAGTTGCAGGGCATCATTTTAACTCAACCTCCTCTCTCTTCCACGAATAACGGTACCTCGTTTAGAGTTTTAAAAATATTTTGCGTCAGAAATTTGTCATCGAACTGCATTAGCAAAAACTTTTTTTCGAACCTTTCGACGAGTGTTGAAACGTTTTTTTCTTCCTTTTTCAAGAAACAAAAATGTTGCTGCTAGTGAATCTGGTAGCATGATTTTAGTTAAATGTCACAAACTTGTTAAAAGTCAAGTGGTCGGCAACAACAACGAATGTCAACAAATGAAACTACCTCCTATTTTTGTATCATATCAAGCACCCTACATTTCGTTTGCCAATAAAATTAATTTGATTGTCAATTACTTTAATCCTATTTCAGGTTGGTTTTAAAAGTTAAATTAACAGCCTTATTCTGTATCACGAACGATAGGCAACACGAACGATTCGTCTGCAGAGGAATGCTTCAAAAATTAGTCCGGCGGCGTCATTTTAGCCGGTTTAAACGCAACCGAGACCATTGCAACGTAATGTATGAAAAGCAAGACGAAGACGACCGATAGAGTTTAAAATCGCAATCTGAGAGGCTGTCGTCTGCAGACGAATCGTTCGTTTTGCCTATCGTTCGTGATACAGAATAAGGCCCTAAATCAAGTTAGGGAACTCCCTATTCCTCTTAAACGAAATTTGTATCTCTATAAATTATGTTTTACTTTTTAGTTCACATTGTAATAAAAGCGAGTTTTTAGTTTTTTAAACTATAATTTTTTTTTGAATAAGGCCATAAAACTCTGGGCACTATTCAGGTAAGTTTTACAAATTTCAAAAACATTTCTTCAAATTTTTTAAATTTTTTTTCAGAAAATTTCGCGAAATTGTTGCGGGTTTCTTCCATATAAAAACAAACGATGTTTAATGTTTATTCGTTATATGGAAGGAAAGGCAAAAAGAATAATAATTCTAAAAAATTAGCAATTAAACATACGTGGCAAAAAATATCACTTTGAAATAGGGGTGCTATTGCTATGACCGATACTGTACGTACATATGCATGTGAAAATACAAACAAATTTACCGATTTTCTAGCCGCTACCAAAAGCAGCTGGTGCTACCAAAAAAGGTGACATGCACATTCATTATTTTTGGTGTTTTTTATGACATCATAAAGTATTATAAACAACGTGATAAGATAATTTTTTTTTTGATAAATTAATAGTAGCCATGTATCGTTATATTTTTGTGTTTATGACACAGAATTCGAATGATTTTTGCAGCCACTACTATATGTCGCCAAAAATGCATATGCATTCGAATCTCATTAAAATATATGCGACGAAGACTTCGAAATTTCAAGAACTTTTATTTTTTTTTAATCGCGAGGGCCACTGAAATATTTAAAAACGATGTTCTTATGTAAATTGCGTCAGGACTTCAGCGACAAACTTCTGAATATAACGCTCCATTACTCGTCCGGGCAGGCTGTTAGCATAATGGTGGACAATCTATAGATTCTACTTTCGTTTCACAGAACGAAGGATTTCAACAAATCATTCTCTTGTTACTCAACTTGTTAAAACCAGTTAAACAAAAAAATTAAACGAAACAAGACAATAGTACATTCTGGCAACTATCTTGACATCTCTTTTCTCCCTCTGGAAAGACTTATTGTAAGATCTGCTATTGAGAAGGTCCTCGTAAAATTATATTAAATGAAAACAAAAATATATTTTTACTTTTAAACAAAAAACTAAAAATTTAAACAAAATAAAACTTAAAAAAAGAAAAAATCAAAAAAAAAAAATTTAATTAAAATAAAGTTATCTAAATTGAAAAAGAAAATTAAAAAAAGAAAAAGGTATTTTTCTAAAATTAAAAAAATTAAAATAAAAATACTTTACTTTTTAAAACAATCTAATCCAAAATTAAAAGAAAATTAAAATGAAAAGAAAAAAGAAGTTCCTAGGAAAAATATAAAATCTACAAATTAAAGGGAAATTAAATTAAATAATACGACGAAAACGTAAAATAATTTTTGTTTTTCTTTTTAAAACGATAATTCAGAAAATTAAAAGAAAATTAAACAAGAATAAAAAACATCAAATTAAAAAAAGGAAAAATATCCTACGTATATATTTTTCTGTTTAGCACAATAACTAAAAACTAACCGAATATTAAATAAAAAAAATTAAATTAAAAGAATAAAATGTAATTCAACGAAAATAAGTACATTAAAAAAAGAAAAAAACATTAAATAAAAAAAAAAATTATAATAAAAAAATTCTGCTGCCTGAGTATTCGACCTTGGATCTCTTGAATGACAACTCAGCTCCGGCCATTGCGACTGTTCGAGCATTGCGAGCAGAATAATATCCAGTATTAGACATATCTATAGCACCCCCATTTCAAAGTGATATTGTTTACCACTTATGTTGGTTTTGTTTAGAATTTTCAATTGAAATTCTAAAAAATCAACGGCAGGTAATTTTAAGCCACTTGAAACTTGTACATGCGTTATTAGACTAAAATTGAATGGGCTATAAAACTGTGTACTCCGAAAAATTCTAACACTTCTGAGAAGGAAGCTTGAAATTAGGGTGAACATTTGGTGCATTATTTTCTAGTCTTTTAAAAAGTTTTAAACTTGGCTTAATATGGGTTTTGTTAGAGAATACATTTTTATTGAAATTCTTAAAAATAAATAAACATAAGTGGAAATCAATATGTCCAATACTACATTCGGAAGATGCTCAAGAGCTTCCGTCAAAAGAGTTTTTGTCAATGACAGTTGTAGGACTTTTCTGTCAGAATAAACAAAATCTTTCAAACTATCTTACAAAAGACTTGCCACTTAAGTGTTAGATTTTTCCCTACTTTCGAAAATCGGTTTTCATATAGCGATTTGAAAAAACTGGGTACGCATTTTCAAATTAAGGAAAAAACCGAATAAACCGGTTTTATTTTGAAATTATGACCAAAATTATACTATGACTCCAAAAATAGGTATAGCTTTAATTTTGAAATTAGCAAGCCATAATTAGACTGCGGATTTTTATGCAAAATACGGAGCCTAGAAGCAAAGTGTAAAAACGCATGCAGAACATTTTTAGAGTTGCTTTTCTTTCAACTACTGCGAATATGAGATGAAATAGAGTTCCAGATGTGGATAGCATTGACAAAGAATAGCCGTGCACAGCTGAGATATATAATTTTGGTAGGAACAGTCAAGTCCTTTACTCGAGGTGATATGGGGAACGTTAATTTTTCATACATATATTTGGGTGCCTTATTCTTCATGAGACGAAAAAGGAATATACAGCTTCTAGCTTTAAGATATTCAGAAATTTCGCAGCCAAGTGAGTGCGTTCTCCAAGCAGAAATATGCTCATAAGCCTAACTAGCCCAAACACATAGAGCGTGATCTGGTTAAATACTACATCTATTTTGTGAGCTGATTGGGAATTTAATCTGCTGTAGCCTACTTCAGAATAACAGATTATGGGCATTATAAGCATAGTTGGGCAAAATTTATTCGAATGACGAATAACAAATGAATAAATTGTTTTTCTTGTTATTCGAAAATAATAAATAATTTTGGTTATTCAAAAAAAAATTATTCGAATGACGGATAAATTATGTTATACGTTATTCGAATAATTGTTATCTTCATTAATTATTCGAATAACGAATAAAATAATAATAAAACAAGTAATTTATGTATATAGATACCCTGCAGGGAGTGACGTTAGCTTATACCTAACTTTAGTCTGTTTACGCGAACACTAGTGCTAACTATTAACTGTGTATTTTGTTCGAAAAAAGCTAACTACTTTTGTGGGGCGATGGCCGCAAAAAAGTCAGACCTGGATACCTCTGCATTACATGTCAACTAACTTGTAACTAACTACTTTTGGACATAAAATATAAATAAGAAAAACAAAATATTTTTTTGTTTTTTACTTTTTTATTTACTTATTTATTTACTTTATTTTATTACATTTCATATTTGTTTACATATTCTGCTCTGGGTGGCCCCATATTCGAACACCGTCAGACATAACTTCAAAATGATAGTATAAAATTTCGATCTTCCTTTTATTTGTCCTGAATATGAAAAAGAATCTGCGAAGTTCAGAAAAAAGTGTATTGAAAGTAATTTTTGTATGAGGATATTTAATAGAAACTTGTAAAGAAAACCAACTGTGGAAGTTAGCAGGGCACCTTCTGAAAACCAATAAAGGAAACCAGCTAAACCCAAACTAACTATCTGATAGTTTGCCGTAAATTATCCGTTGTTTATCCGTGAAAAGAATTATCTTGC